>NC_134483.1:484085323-484277823 GCF_040206685.1 Ascaphus truei
AAAAAAAAATCCCTGTCACATGGTGCACAGCCACCTGGATTGGGGTGTTCCATTTGACACTTAAATGTGACATCACAGGCCTTATATAAGGCCTGTTACACCTCATTTGAGCTTAAGAAACTGACGAGACAACATCCGCCCTTTTGGATTACAAGTAAAGAAGACAGAAGGGAAGAAAAAAATGAAGAAAGAAGAAAAGAATGAAGAACTCACCGAGGAGATGTCTCTGTAATCAAGATTTGATCACAGACTTCTTCGCATTGGCAGTTGAGGATCATTGCTTCGAGGGTCAAGAGTTGGTAATCTTGTAGGACGGGGGTGAAGACATCAATGGTAAGAAAAACATTGATTGTATTTTATTTAATTGTGTATTTTATTTAGGTTTCCCATTGACTGCCAATGTTTTTATCTATGCCCCTTTTGGGCTATAGATAAGCACAGGAAAAAGCAATGCATTTTTTGGCAAATGCTTGTTTTTATTTAATTGTTATGTTTTGTATTTTTGGTTCTTGTTTTTATACAATTGTTTTGTATTTTCAGGGCTTGTTTTTATTTAATTATTATGTATTGTATTTTGTGGGGGTGGGGGGTTAGGTTGCACATTCATTCTCAGTATGGCAATCCATGCACATGTATTGTGAGCATGCTTTACCACAGTCACAATAAATGGCTTTAATGTGAAATGGTTGTTTTATTTAAATGTTACAGTATGTGTTTTATTTTGTGCCTGTTTTTTTAGCTTGCCCATTCATTGCTATTGTATCAAACCATGTACCACTATGCCAATCAATTGATTTATTGACAATTTTTTTATTTTGAATTAAATGTAATGTATTTGATTTGGTGCTTGTTTTTTTATTCGTAGATTGCCAATTCATTGCTATAGTGGCCAATAAATAGGTAGCGGGGTGGGGGTAGTTGCCCAGGGGAGGGTGGCTAGGTGCCCCGGGTGGGGAGCGGGAGAGGTGGGGTTAACCCCTTAATTACTTTAGCAGTTACTAACCGTTACAGTGATTAAGGGGTTAGTGGTCATTAGTTTGTTTGTTGAATGTAATGTTGCTGCCACAGAAGACATGGATTTGGAGGACGGTGATGAGGATGGCCTTCATCCTAGCAGGGGTAAGTTGAACTTTTATTTACTTTATGCTGGCTAGATAATGTTTTATTTTTAATGGAAAAATTAACTACAGTATTATCCAGATCTGGATAATAGTAATTTTGCCCATTATTATACTGTATACGCTGGGGGGGGGGGGGCTTGTTGAGGGTAGAGGAGGTAGTAGAAGGGTTGTTTTATTTTAATGTTACTTGGAGGTAGAGGGATTGGGTGAAGGGGGTAGTTGCCCCAAGGGTGGGTGTTTAGGTCTCCCGGGTAGGTAGCGGGAGTGGTTAACCCTTTTATTAGGTAGTGGTAGTGAAGGGGTTAACTCCCACAACCTTTCTGGCAAGCCTAACCACTCACCCTGGGGTAACTACCCCTTCATACAAACCCTTTCTCCACTGGGAGTGACAACCCCAGAAAGAGGAAGAATAAAAAATAATAATCCGGGGATGGGAGGTGCTCATATTTGGGATGTCTCCTTTCAAAGGTGGAATTTTCTGGCCTGTATATATCACCCATCCACCTTGAAAAGTTAGTGGCTGAACTGGTGCCAGACAACACACCTCTCCTTCCAGACCCTGCAGGGCTTACAGAGGACGAAGGTCTAGAGCAGAGTAATGAGGGGGCCTCACAAGGTTCAGGGAATGAGCAGCAGGCTACTGCCACAAGGCATGAAAGCCTACACCTGGACTATAAGGGGGTCACTATCCCTGCTAAATGTGTTGTTGCTTTCCCTGATGAGGTGACATTTAAGGACCGCCACTTGAAAGTGGCTCCCCTGAGGCAAGTACAGATACAACTGCCGGTTTTGAGCAAGCGTGTGAGGAAAATTCACAAGCATCTTGAAATCACTCTGTAGCATAGTCCATAGATGCTGTAATGGCCCATCAGATTAACACAGAAGGGGTCCCTGCATTTGAATGGAACTCGTAGCCCAGTAGGATTCACACAGCGTGAGGTCCATTCAAGTGCAGGGACCCCCACTATGTTAATCCGATGGACCATTACAGTGTCAATGGACTATGTTGAGGATTTCCCCCGACATGTTCATGGAATTCCTCAGAATCTGGGCCAAAACCGACAGTTGCAACTGTATATTGCCTCAGGAGCAATCATCTGTGGAGGGAGATGCCATGGGATTAACCCCCATTGAGGACACTGAGGGTGGTGTTGGAGGGGAGGATGAAGCTAATAGAAGCAGATAGTAAGGTTGATATGGGGGTATCACCACCGTCGCCGTCCGTCCAGAGGAGGTCCTCTACTTCCGGATTAGTACGGAAGGGACCGAGAGGGAACTCCAACAACGAGCTAGCCTCCACGACCCTGTGCCCCTGCCACCAGAGGAAGGATTTCCAAGTCCTGCATCGCGATCGTGACTTGCTGTATACAGATGGGTAACATGTCCCAAACATGTCATGCTGTGTAAATATTAATTTGATGTATGTGCAATACTCACCCCTTACTTATAAATTGATTTTTTAAATATACTACACTATGAGGTTTTTTTTTGCGCTGTTCTCTTTCTTCTATTTTTTACTAGCTTGGAGTGCTGAGCCTTCTACCAGAACAGCTGCACAAAACCTCATCATAACAAGGTTGTATTCACTTTTTAAGGGTCACATCACCAATTATCTAACTACTATATGAGCGCAGAATCTTGTTTTTTCACTTCTTCTGATTGGCTGCAAGGTTTCTTATGGGTTCTAGTGTCCCATTCACAAACCTCTACAGCCTTTCAGAGCATGGGAATTCTCCTGCCAGTCAATCACCGATTTGCTGGTATTGTAAAGCTGGATGAGCACCTTTCCTCATTCTGGTAAGAGGCATGCGCCAACCTGGTACCTCTGCCACTTAGCATATTGAGCCCACCAGCTGTCCAGGCTCCACAGACTCTAGGTTTGGGCAAATGGTGGCCTGTTAGTCCTGTGTTAGCCCAGGACAGAGGAACTCAAGTATAACTGCAGTACCCCACCTGTTATAACACCTTGGCATCCCTGAGGCTTTCAAGTCTGGACTCCACACAGACCCATAGGCCCCAAGCTTGGCATCCATCTGGTCCCTCGGAATCCAGGACGTGGAAATCCCACAGTTCATTCACAGGTTATCAGTACATATACCTATTAAACATAACGCTTTCATAAAATATACTGTGTCCTGTATCCTGTGTGATAAAAATGTGTAAGTCCCTGTTCTGGTGTTAGGGATGGAGTAAGGGGATATACTGTCTAAACTTACTAGCCTCATCCTTGCCACACTCTAGAAATGACTTTAATACTTTTACACACAAAAACCACTCACAGCTTCATCATATAGCTGGAGCATCCCCTGAACCCCTATACTAGGTTCAGGTTACCTGGGCATGTACCTGGGCACCCCCCTTTATACTAGGTATCCTCTCTATGTTGCAGGGATGCATTAACTCTTTCATGCCCCGTTTACCTTGTCTAGATTATGCTGCAGCAGGAATCATGGCGGTGAGTCGCAAGAACGTTTTCAGGGGTGGAGTTTGCCCAGAGCAATGTGTTTGGCTGTATCCGAGAATTTCACTTGATTCCCGGATCCAAATTTTGGGGTATCCTGTAACTCGGGAACCCTTATACATAGACACATTCTGTGAAGACATTCTCCGGCAAACCCAACCTGAAACTTTCAGCCTAGAAATCTCTTGGTCCCAGTACCCGAGAAAGGCAAAACACACACAAATCTTTAATGTCGCATAATTTGCACACAGTCACAGCAATGCATTTCAGACATCTAGGTCAAAGAGCTGACACTCTTGGACCTCTACACACGGATCAGGGGTAAGAAAACCAAATTGATTGAATCAAGGCAAAGTTGGAAAAGGAGGAAGGAGAGAATGACAAGGCCAATGAATGTTCTCAGCAGGCAGTATAATCAGTGGAAAGGAAAGGGACGCGCAACTTGTTCAATGATGAATATGTGGAATAAGAAAATGATACAATAGTGCAACACAGTCTCTGTAGGAAACACTTCAAACTCAGTTGATCTCTATAAATTCAGAACTCACATTCTTTCATACAGTAAGTAAATGAGCATGTAACCCAAACTGATGTGGGTAGTGTGGAGATTCGTGCAGGATCTCTTTCTCTCTATCTCTCAGGGTTCCCGAGGATATTTTGATTCTCTCAGATTTCCAAGGTATCAGCCATATATATGGGAGAATGGAAAGCCAGACATAGGGCCTCATGCAGTAAGGCCCGATAAAATCTTTTCGCCAAGTGTGGCGGATAGGTGGGGGATCGGCCTTTTTTTGGCGATTTGCCCTCGCAGTATTCAGTAAGGAGCCGAATCCTTCCGATCCCTGCCGAAGCACTGCGAAAGCAAAGCTGCCGATGAGCCTGTGCCAATACAGGCTGGCTCCCGATAAGCCTGCCAATAAGCCTTTGGTGGCGATAGATGTTTGCAGCAGAGAGAGACAAGCCGCTCTCTCAGCGCAAACATCGGCAACAAATAAAGTATTTTAAAACAACTTTTACTCCTAGTGTACATGTGCAGGGGGTCTCCGGAGCTGAACCGCATTGGTTTCAGGTCGGTGGACCCCCTGCTTCCCGAGATACAGGCCCCTTTATGAGGTGCCGGTATCTCCCAGACCTAAAACAAAAGTGCTTCAGCTCCGGAGACCCTCTGCACATCTACACTATGAGTAAAACACACACATCAATAAAGACTCGTTTCTTACCTTACAGGGTATCTGCTACGGTAACGAAGCAGCATGAATATTTATTTAATAATACTGTACAGTAAGCAGGGGGTCCCCCGAGCTGAACCGCATCACTTTGTGGACCAGGGACCCCCTGCTTCCTGAGTTACAGGCCCCGGAATGTGTCATTGGGTGGCAGTGTCACCGCCATCTTTATAGCTTCCCATTCGCGACATGCCCGCTATAAATATGGCGGCGACACTGTAACCGATGCCCCAAACAGGGGCCTGTAATTCAGGAAGCAGAGGGTCTCTGAGCCACAAATCAATGCGGTTCAGATCAGGGGGCCCCCTGCTCCCGCACAATAGTATTAAAAATAAATAAATGCTGCTTCATTACCATAGCGGATAGCCGCTAAGGCAATGAAGGGGTTAAGGCAGAATAGCATGTTTATTGGGGACATTTGCCCCCAATAAACATTGCAATAAACAACATACACCCCCTGTGTATGTAAAATACATAAACAACAATAAATACATTAAATACATATAGTACTCACCACCCATGTCCGGCTGCCACGATGAAGGCCATCCTCATCTTCATCCTGCCCAAATGGATAATAGTGCAGTTGTCCATTTAAAATACATACACAGCAATAAAGACATTAAATACATATACACTCACCCATGTGCGCCTGCCACGATGAAGGCCATCCTCATCTTCATCCTGCCCATGCACCATCCGCTTCTGCAAAACAGACACAAGAATTAAAACATCCAATGTAATGTCCCCTAACCCCTTAATCACCATAGCGGTTATTAACCGCTACAGTCATTAAGGGGTTAACCCACCCTCACCCACATACCCTCCCCCACTAACCCCCCCAACCCTAAGGCCTAACCACCCTCACCCACTACCCACAGGGGAGTCCTACCAAATACCCTTTGGGCCAAAAAACCCTCCCCCAGCACATACAGCACATACAGCACATACAGTACAATAATGAGCCAAATAACTATTATCCACATAGGGATAATACATTATTTGGCCATTATTAAACACATTCAATACCGTAATAAAGTAAAGAAAATTGTACTAACCTCATCAATAAGAAGGCTCCGTCGCCAGCATCATCCTTGGGGTCTGTTGCCAAAATAATAAATAGCCCATACATCTCAATTACATTAACATTCCAATGAACCCCTTAATCACCTTATCGGGTACTAACCTCAAAGGTAATTAAGGGGTGAAGCCATCCTGCAATGGCAACACCACTTATGCATAACATCCAAAATGAATTAAAAACCAATTTCCTAACCAAATCTCATTTAATCATTCAATCTGAAGGCTCAAATGCCACTTAAAACATTGCATTTACAGTGTATACATGTAGCATAACATGTAAACTACATGTACACGCTGCAAATCAATGTTAACAATACAATAATCCAACTCAAATAGCCTGACATCACAAGAACTAAATTATGTAAGCAAATAAAGTCACCATCAATGAATTAACACACATGAATTACATCCCTAAACAATTAAAATACCATCCCTACCAATTACACAATTAACTATAGCTATCGTAACAGAGAACAAGTTCAAAACATACTAAAAAGGACACCAACATTTACAATATACTAAAGCAAGCCTCTCCATAACCTACAGTACAGCATAAAGCCCAAAACTTACATCTCTCTAATAATAAAATACATTTAACACACATCTATGCATAGCAGCATAGCCACAATGATTTACAATACAGAAAATCAAGCTTTAAAAACACTATCATTTCTTACCCTGTATGTATATATCTCTCTAGACATACATACATACATACAGTGGCAAGAAATGATATGCATAAAAAAAAATGAAGACATGAAAAAGCAAAAAAAAAACACAGTTACATTAAATACATATCTTTATTTACCTTACCATTACTTGCCCCCACCGACTCCCGTTGATCAGCTTACTCACGAACCAATCCACGAACAGGAACCCAAAAAATAAAAAAACATAAAATAATAAACATTAAAATAATAAAACACGACAATCCAGGGGTCTTCTAGTTGTAATCCATCTTCATCTGTATTCTTCTACCTTCTTCCGGGGTCTTCTTGCCGTCTGCTGCCACGCCCTGGTCTTCTTTCTTCAGAGGAGGTCCTCCTCGGCGTCTGGCTTCAAAATGAGATGACATAGGCTTTTAAAGGCCTATGACGTCACATTTTCGTCATATGGTTCCCATGTGTTTTGGCCGATGTAAAAAAAAATGATGACGTCACTTAAAGGCAATGACAGCACAGCCAATCAGAATGGCTTTGCTGCAATTGCCTTTAAGATGACGTCATGAAAAGACACATGGCCGGACTCACATGGTACAGCAGCCAATCAGAGCGTGGGAAGTCTATCCCTACTCTGATTGGTTCAAGTACCATGTGACAGAGGCTTGGGGGAGAAAGGATGTGACGTCATTGAAAGCCTCTGTCACATGGTACTTGAACCAATCAGAGTAGGGATA
Source organism: Ascaphus truei (assembly GCF_040206685.1). Classification (NCBI taxonomy): domain Eukaryota; kingdom Metazoa; phylum Chordata; class Amphibia; order Anura; family Ascaphidae; genus Ascaphus; species Ascaphus truei. Next base: position 484,092,608 of record NC_134483.1, read on the forward strand.
GACTTCCCACACTCTGATTGGCTGCCGTACATGTGAGTCCGGCCATATGTCTTTTCATGATGTCATCTTAAAGGCAATTGCAGCAAAGCCATTCTGATTGGCTGTGCAGTCATTGCCTTTAAGTGACGTCATCATTTTTTTTTACATCGGCCAAAACACATGGTTTTCACGGCCCAATCAGGGCCGTGGGAACCATATGACGAAAATGTGACGTCATAGGCCTTTAAAAGCCTATGTCGTCTCATTTTGAAGCCAGACGCCGAGGAGTAAGGACCTCCTCTGAAGAAAGAAGACCAGGGCGTGGCAGCAGACGGCAAGAAGACCCCGGAAGAAGGTAGAAGAATACAGATGAAGATGGATTACAACTAGAAGACCCCTGGATTGTCGTGTTTTATTATTTTCATGTTTATTATTTTATGGATTTTTATTTTATGGGTTCCTGATCGTGGATTGGTTTGTGAGTAAGCTGATCAAAGGGAGTCGGTGGGGGCAAGTAATGGTAAGTTAAATAAAGATATGTATTTAATGTAACTGTGTTTTTTTTTGCTTTTTCATGTCTTCATTTTTTTTTATGCATATCATTTCTTGCCACTGTATGTATGTATGTATGTCTAGAGAGATATATACATACAGGGTAAGAAATGATAGTGTTTTTAAAGCTTGATTTTCTGTATTGTAAATCATTGTGGCTATGCTGCTATGCATAGATGTGTGTTAAATGTATTTTATTATTAGAGAGATGTAAGTTTTGGGCTTTATGCTGTACTGTAGGTTATGGAGAGGCTTGCTTTAGTATATTGTAAATGTTGGTGTCCTTTTTAGTATGTTTTGAACTTGTTCTCTGTTACGATAGCTATAGTTAATTGTGTAATTGGTAGGGATAGTATTTTAATAGTTTAGGGATGTAATTCATGTGTGTTAATTCATTGATGGTGACTTTATTTGCTTACATAATTTAGTTCTTGTGATGTCAGGCTATTTGAGTTGGATTATTGTATTGTTAACATTGATTTGCAGCGTGTACATGTTGTTTACATGTTATGCTACATGTATACACTGTAAATGCAATGTTTTAAGTGGCATTTGAGCCTTCAGATTGAATTATTAAATGAGATTTGGTTAGGAAATTGGTTTTTAATTCATTGAGGATGTTATGCATAAGTGGTGTTGCCATTGCAGGATGGCTTCACCCCTTAATTACCTTTGAGGTTAGTACCCGATAAGGTGATTAAGGGGTTCATTGGTATGTTAATGTAATTGAGATGTATTGGCTATTTATTATTTTGGCAACGGACCCCAAGGATGATGCTGGCGACGGAGCCTTCTTATTGATGAGGTTAGTACAATTTTCTTTACTTTATTACGGTATTGAATGTGTTTAATAATGGCCAAATAATGTATGATACCTATGTGGATAATAGTTATTTGGCTCATTATTGTACTGTATGTGCTGTATGTGCTGGGGGAGGGTTTTTTGGCCCAAAGGGTATTTGGTAGGACTCCCCTGTGGGTAGTGGGTGAGGGTGGTTAGGCCTTAGGGTTGGGGGGGTTAGTGGGGGAGGGTATGTGGGTGAGGGTGGGTTAACCCCTTAATGACTGTAGCGGTTAATAACCGCTATGGTGATTAAGGGGTTAGGGGACATTACATTGGATGTTTTAATTCTTGTGTCTGTTTTGCAGAAGTGGATGGGGTATGGGCAGGATGAAGATGAGGATGGCCTTCATCGTGGCAGGCGCACATGGGTGAGTGTATATGTATTTAATGTCTTTATTGCTGTGTATGTATTTTAAATGGACAACTGCACTATTATCCATTTGTGGATAATAGTCATTGTGCCCATTACTATACTGTATGTTAGGGGGGTATAGTTGTTGTTGGGGTCATATATATATATATATATATATTTATTTATTTATTTATTTATTTAGTTAGTGTGGGGCTGGTGTGTGTATTTTTTATTATTGTGGGTAGTGGGGGTGGGTGAAGGGGGTATTAGCCCCAACGGTGGTTGTTTAGGGCTTGCGGGTGGGTAGCGGGAGGCCTTAACCCCTTCATGACCGTCATGAAGGGGTTAAGTGCCCCCGCAAGCCCCTCGCAAGTCCTAAACTCAAACTGTGTTTCGCCACGGCCGATGCTTCTCCTCCAGCAAGTTGCCTACTTTAGTTGGCGGGCTGGATTGGCCATAAAATCTCCAATCTGGGGTGCCGCTCAGCACCGAAAAGCTGATCGGGGCTTCCTGAATTCAGCCGGGTTAAAAAAGTGCCGATAAGTGGCTTATCGCCAGCCGTCTCCCGATAATTTCTTATCGGGAGGAAAAGTTGCCGATAATTCCCACTTATCGGCGCTTACTGAATCTGGAAGGAAAAAAATGGCTATAAAATGCAGAAAAAGCCTTATTGGGGCTTACTGCATGAGGCCCATAGTGTGTACCGTACAAAAATATACACTTTAATTGTAAAAAAAAAAACAAAGGGTGTATGCTTACATCAATAAAACATGTACCAGACACATAGGAAAAGCGAACTCTGTGTCCCAATTCTCACCCCCTCTGCCTGATTCTCTGCCCGATTCTCCCGTCACGTTACTTCTGGTTTCGCGGCACGGCTGGAATTCACCGAATGGGGGGGATTATGGGGTGCAGATCGAGTGAAGGTAAGTGGCGACAGCAGGGCACTTCCGACTCTACGCGTTTCGCTATCGTCACTTCGTCAGGAGTCTAATGATTGGCTTCTCATTCTTCCGATTTATAGCAGTTTCTTTGTTTTCATTGGTCAGTAGTTCAGCCTATAAACTCCGTGATTGGTCTATACTCATCCAATGGGAGTGCTGTATACACGAGTACAATACAACATTCTGGTGCATCATAAGATGCATATATATACTATCTCATCACAAGATATAATACAAAACATTTCCTATTTCTAATAAAATTGTTATACACAAATCTGTCTCATTATTTATATGGTGCGGCCAACATCTCACACCATCCAAAGGGGATAGTGATCACTTACTCTAATCTGAAATGTTAGGCAATGCAAATTATTGCTATAGGGATATTTCTCAATATAAGGGAAAAAAAGAGGAAAAAGAAGAAGAAAACAGGAATTAGTGCATGAACACATAACTTATTCTTCTTTACATCTATTTTATGTGAATATTATTCACTCTATCTGAAAAATCAAACCTTATATATGTATCTAAAATATATAAAATTGAAAATAATTCAAAATAAAATTAAAAATGAAGTTACTATCTTTATCATGGTATATTAAAGGTGAAGAGTCACAGGAAGGCTGCGATATCTAGATCTACATTCATGCCCTCCGGGCTAATAGCTTTCATCTTATGGATCCAGAATGTCTCCCTTTGTGATAAGAGAGACACCCTGTTGCCACCCCTCCAATGAGCCTTCACCCTCTCTATTCCTCTAAATGTCAGACCTTTTGGATTGCTTCCATGATAAACCTCAAAATGTTTCGGTACTGTATGGCTTTGTAATTTTCTCCGTATATTACCTATATGTTCTAATATTCTGTTTTTTAGTTGGCGGATAGTACGGCCTATGTACTGTTGTCCACATGGACATTCAATTATATAGATTACAAAATCCATCGTACAGTTAATGAAATCTGTCGTGCTAAATTTCTCCTTTGTCGTATTTGAACAAAAATGTATTTTCTCATTTGAACCATATTCACAGGCCCTACATCTGCCGCACTTCTGCAAACCTATAGGAAATTTCAGCCATGCAGTATTCGAAATTTCAATATTTCCTTTCTTAAAAATGTTTGGAGCTAATCTACTTTTTAGATTGTTTGCTTTCTTAAAAATAACTTGTGGTATTTCTGGTATCTCACATCCTAGGATGGGGTCATTGACCAGGGAGGCGCGAGTATCCCCCCCTACCCCTTTACCTAATTACACGGCAATGACCGAATGACGAGAGGGACAACGTTTGGAGGTATAAAGGCCGTGGCTTTGTTTATTTACAATGACAACACGGAGATAGCTACTGTCCCGGTCCGCGCCGGAAATGCTCAGTGCTGGTAACGCAATGGGGGGCACCCGGAAGTATGTCCCGGTGACCTGCCCCTCGCTTCAACCCGCTTTACCAGCCCCGAGCCCCTTCTGGCAGGACGAGCACCTACCCCCCCCCCTCCAACTGCCTCCGCGACAAAGCAAATTGGACTCACTTTGACCCGTCCATCTGGATCTTTCCGTCTGTTTTTGATCCGGTCTATCTTGACTTCTGTGGAATAAAGAGAAGTTATACCAGCCCCCGTGATTGTGATGATCCTTGACTAAGAAAACGGATGGGTGGGTGGGATTCTGCTGCGAGCCAGGAGCAAGTGACCGATCCTTGCTCCTGGACGCAGGTATAACCCCTCTTCTGGCCCCTCCCTCGGCCTGCCCCTTGCCACTGGGAGGAGGTGAACAAAGTAAGATAAATACATAATATACGTTAATGCATATGATTATTTATGTTATCAAATAATCATTATTATCCCTTAAATATCTATCCATTGGGGGATATACAAAATACATAAGATGATATACATCAAGCGAGCAATATATAACCAATGAAAGGACATAATAATAGACCATAAAATATCACCAAATATAAGATGAACAATATGCAAATGGAATAAAGAACCTAAAAACCACAAACAAACACTGCTGTCCATTTTCTCCTGAACAGCAGACAGGACACATAATGCGACCAAATATACAGTGTCCAGTGCAGAGCCTTCCCCTAATAATATTACAAAAAGTGAAGGAACTGTGAAAGACTCTACTACCTACTAATAATGTGGGATTATGTAGTGCATATATATCCTAAAGCTAATATAATTGTGTGTAACGTAATATAATGATAATGTAAAAATAATATATATGTAGTGCCTAATATAAAAAAGTGATACAATAACACTAGTGAACCCTTATAATATAATCCAAACCAATAGTGGTTTACTGATATTAAAAATATTTAAAAAAAAAAAAATAATTAGGTATATATATAAACCCACGTGATAGTGGCTAAAGGAATAATCCTAATATAAACTGATCACCCGAGGGTCAACTTAAACATGACCAGCGGTGACCAGATGGGAGTGACAATAATTATTAGACCAAAGTGTTATATTATTTACTAACAAGGAAGGCTTTGAGATCAAACTCAATATTAAGACCAAGTGGCATGAGCGTTTGGAGCTCATATATCCAGAAGGACTCCTTTTTGCCCACGAGGCTATTGATATTGCCTCCCCACCAATTGGGTGTAAGTGCCTCTATGGCCATACATTTAAGTCCTGTAGGGTATTTATTATGTACCTGGAGAAAGTGATTTGACAGGGTTTCCCAAACTTTTTTTTCCGTGACCCGGTTATTTTTTAACTTCTTTTTCGTGACCCACTAAAAATGTTATCGCCTATACTGGCCTATAGGGCCTGCACAGACACACACACAGCCACTGATATACACACACACACACAGACACACACACAGCCGCTGATACACACACACACAGCCACTGATACACACACATACACAGCCACTGATACACACACACACACAGCCACTGACACACACACTGATACACACACAGAGCCACTGATACACACACACACGCAGCCACTGACACACACACGCAGCCACTGCAACACACACACACTGCTACACACACATACACACTGATACACAGAGACACTGATACACACACAGAGACACTGCTACAAACACAGAGACACTGCTACACACACAGAGACACTGCTACACACACAGAGACACTGCTACACACACACACACACACACACACACACACACACACACACACACACACACACACACACACACACACACACACACACACACACACACACACACACACAAACACTGATACACACACACAGACACTGATACACACACACTTACACTGATACTGATACACACAGACACTGATTCACACACAGACACCCACACTGATACAGATACACACAGATACACACAGATACACACACACTCGCTCTCCCCTATACGCACACAGACACAAACAGTGAATTACAGGCAATGACGGATGTGAGTGACTGGAGGGGGGGCCAGGGACACTTGGGTGGGAGAGGGCGGGGGCAGGGACACTTGGGTTGGGGGCCAGGGACATTTGGGTTGGTGGGAGAGATGGGGTCAGGGACACTTGGGTGGGTGGGAGGGAGGGGACCAGGGACACTTTGGTGGGTGGGTGGGAGGGGGCCAGGGAAACTTGGGAGTTGGGCCAGGGACACTTGGTGGGTGGGTGGTTGGGTCGGGAGGGGGCCAGGGACACTTGGGTATGGGGCCAGGGACACTTGTGTGGGTGGGTGGGAGGGAGGGGGCCAGGGACACTTGGGTGGGTGGGTGTGAGGGGGCCAGGGACACCTGGGTGGGTGGGAGTTAGGGGGCCAGAGACACTTGGGTGGGTGGGAGGGAGGGGGCCAGGGACACTTACGTGGGGGGGAGGGAGGGGCCAAGGGACACACATAGGGGGCCAGGGACACTTGGGTGGGTGGGAGGGAGGGGTCCAGGGACACTTAGGGGGCCAGGGACACTTTGGGGGCCACGGACACTTGGGTGGATGGGAGGGAGGGGGCCAGGGACACTTGGGTGGATGGGAGTGATGGGGCCAGGGACCCTTGGGTGGGTGGGAGGGAGGGGGCCAGGGACACTTGGGTGGGTGGAAGGGAGGGGCCAGGGACACTTTGGGGGCCAGGGACACTTGGGTGGGTGGGTGGGAGGTAGGGGGCCAGGGACTCGGGTGGGTGGGAGGGAGGGGGCCAGAGACACTTGGGGGCCAGGGACACTTGGGTGGGTGGGAGGGAGGGGGCCAGGGACACTTGGGTGGGTGGGAGGGAGGGGGCCAGGGACACTTGGGTGGGTGGGAGGGAGGGGGCCAGGGACACTTGGGTGGGTGGGAGGGAGGGGGCCAGGGACACTTGGGTGGGTGGGAGGGAGGGGGCCAGGGACACTTGGGTGGGTGGGAGGGAGGGGGGCAGGGACACTTGGGTGGGTGGGAGGTAGGGGGCCAGGGACACTTTGATAGGGGGCCAGGGACACTTAGGTGGGTGGGAGGTAGGGGCCAGGGACACTTGGGTGGGTGGGAGGGAGATAGGGGGCCAAGGACACTTGGGTGGGTGGGAGGGAGGGGGCCAGGGACACTTGGGTGGGTGGGAGGGGGGGGCAGGGACACTTGGGTGGGAGGCAGTGACTGGGTGGGGTGACTTACCTTGCCACCGGATGCTTTCCCCTGCTGCCCCCGATATCCCCTGCTGCCCGGGACAGGAGATGTGCTTGGGGGCACGGGAGGTGGGCTCGGGAGGGGGTGCCACGGGAGGTGAGCTCGGGAAGCTGGCCGCGGTGGGAAGTGGGCCGCAGTAGGAGCTTGTACTTCCACCCTCCCCCATGTAACGTGTGAGCCGCAGAGGAGCTGGTACTTCCTCAATGTCCCACGTTGGGAGCGGGGGGAGGAAGGGAGCGGGCCCTGCTTGTCCTGAGCAAGCGCGCGGGACCGCGGGGGGAATCACCGCCATTTTTTTTTAACTTGAGCGGGGCGGACGAGAGACACCGTGCGGCCAGCCTCGCTCTGACCCGGCAATTTTGGTGCCGTGGCCCGGTGCCGGGTCGCAACCCACCATTTGGGAAACGCTGCTTTATGATATTGTAGATGTGCTCATATAAGCATCGTTTAATGGACCTTGTAGTCATTCCCACATACTGCAGACCGCAGGGACATTCCAAAAGATAAATAACGTTCATGCTGTTGCAGGTAATATGTTGTTTGATATTATATGTCTTTGAAGTAACTGATGAAGAAAATTATGTTTTTTTTGTGCTGTATTTGCAAGCTGTGCATGTATTACAAATAAAATAGCCTTTAAGGCCAAAACTATCGTGTAATTATTTCCGCATTAGGGGACAACTCGGAGCCCATTTCTGTCCAATATTTGGTGATTTTGTGAATATTATATTTGGTCTATCAGGTAATATGCTGGTTAGATCTTTGTCTTTTTTGAGGATAGGCCAGTGCTTGTACAAAATCTTCTTTATGCTAGGGGCCATTGAATTATACTGTGTGATAAATGGTATATTCGTCGTTGTCTTTGTTTTCTTTTTGTATTGAAGAAGAGTACTTCTTTCTAGTGATTCAACCTCGGATATAATCCGATCTAAATCATGTGATACATATTTTCTGTCAATAAATTTATTTTTTAAATCATATGCTTGTGTTTGAAAAGTGTTTTCTGTTGAACTGTTACGTTTTAATCTGATGAACTGTCCCTTTGGTATGTTGTTGATCCACGCAGGTTTGTGATGGCTATAGGCATGTAGATAATTATTGGCCTGGACGGTTTTAATAAACGTTTTGGTGTGCAAAATGTTATCCTCTATGTATATACATAAATCTAAGAATTCAATAGAAGTGTTATTAGATGTGAAAGTAAATTTAAGATTAAACGGATTATTATTCATATAGTCTTGAAATAATAACAACTCCGATGACGTGCAAGACCAAATGAAAAAAATGTCATCGATGTAGTGCCGCCACAGGACCAAGCTCGCTCCATAAGGACAGCCGGACCAAATATACTTATCTTCCCAGCTGCCCATAAATAAATTGGCGTAACTAGGAGCGAACTTGGTACCCATGGCGGTCCCACATGTCTGTAAAAAATAAGATCCATTAAAATTAAAAAAAATTATGTGATAAAATAAACTTGATACCTGTAATTAAAAAAGATTTAAAAGTGTCAGAAACTAAAGAATTACCGTCCAAGACCTGTGTTTCATGTTTTTATGTTTGTATGCTGAGACACCATTCACATGGATGCTATTGCGCATGTCTAGTTTAACATTATTTCATTGTACCTTTAAATCGGGACTATTTATATGTGGACATGCAGGGACTGAGGCACTACTTTTTTACCCCTGAGGAAGGAAGTGCAGTCTTCCGAAACGCATAGGGTGGTCCCTGGTATTACGGTGCGTTCAAACAGCGTATCTATTCCCCGCAAGCCGTGTTGTGCAGCTCCTTCACTGGAGCACTTTTGAATTTACCCCCATAGCTCCCCTCTTCACCGCGAGGAGCTGGTGTCATTGCGGTTATACTACTCTTGGTGCCGGGCGCTTTTGCGCATGCCCACACCACGGAGGACAGAGGGAGGGCGCACAGACCGCCTGCTCTGCCCTTGTGAAGGGTGGACAGCCGTGACACCCATCTATTCTCTGGATTCCAGACTATCACACGTGGCAGACGCCCAAGGGATAGATAGGAGCTGTACCCTAGCCATATGAGAGGGGATAATCTCCAATTATCCACTGCCTGTTACCAGATAGGCTCCGGTAAGCGGGCATTTCAGCTAGCTCCAGGATACCATAGGGACTTTTTTCATTGTGTGTTTTTATTTGCACTGAACTATCAGTTGTTGTATTAAATGCCTTTTTATATTTTCAGTCATCTGTCTGTCTCAGCATTTGTCAGTTTTAGTGTTTGTCAGTAGTGTTATATGTTTCCTTGTTTAATGTCATTACTGTATTACACTATGTTTGCTTTTTATTCTTTTTCATGATTTGACCACCCACACGAGGAGAGCCCTGGTGGACATCAACTTCCATCCAGCTGTTTATATCCTTTCATTCAGTGTTACTTGGGGCCCAGTGCCATAGATATAACATATTCTTTCTCTTCCCTATCTGACCTTGGGTGTTAGAGTTATATCCCAGGCTGCGGACCACTACCAAGTTATCTTACAAGCGCTACCTTTCTTTGTTGCTTCGGTGCTGGTAACGCAACAGGGAGGCACCCGGAAGTATGTCCTGGTGACCTGCCCCCTCGCATCAACCCGCTTTGCCAGCCCCGAGCCCCTTCCGGCAGGACGAGCACCTACCCCCCCCCCAACTGCCGCCACCGACGGGCCTATTTAACCCCTTAAATTAGGCCCATATCGCCATATCCCGATAACCTCCTCTAAACCCTCCTGTAGGTTGTTATTCAGCATGTCTGCCCCTATGTCAGACAGATATACCCTGTCTTCCCTGAACCAACCGCCTACCTCAAAGCTAAACTGTGGGTGATGTATTACCCACCCCCCACATTGCTTCACGAATTTCCCCACCTTCCTGTTCAACCGTTTTTGCGTCTTGTTTACCCGCCCTGGGTTCCGTGCCCCTCTCCAAACGCGCCTGAAAATGATGTCCGACCATACTACCTGAATCCCTGGCCAAAAAGTCATGATCCGTGTCAGGTCCTGCTTAATCTGGTGGACTAATACCGTGGACCTCACTGCCGCTAAATCGTTACCGCCTGCATGGATGACGATGATGTCAGGTTCCCTCCTGTCCCTGGCCCGTGAAATAAGCAGGGGGAACAGCTGTCCCCATCGCATCCCTCTCACCCCCCACCATGTTACCTCAGCCTGCTCTGTGCCCAACCCCAGATTTCCCCCGTATGGTCGTGAAAATGCCCTTTTTCCAGCCCAGTGCACAAGCGAATCCCCCACGATCCAGGTCTCCGCTGAACCTGAGGAAGCACAGTGGGGAGGGGGGGAAAAACCTGGTTGGAAGAGTTCTAGGCTACCGTGTCCTGCGCCCTGCCAGCTCCGGTCTAATGTATCCCCGGTAGCTGCCAGACTTCCACTGCCCGATCCTCTGTATTCTGGGTATTGAGAGCCCCAAGCGCGCGGCCTCAGTTGCTGCCCCGATGCGAAACGAATGTGTCCCGTACTATCCCTCCTCCATCCCTAGCTCCCTGAGGCACATGCGGAAGACACGCAGGTACTGGAATCGTGATACTGCCCCCCCTTCCTCATGCACCAGCAGTGGCCCCCCTTCCTTTGGCCTGCGGATCAGGTAATCTCCTACCGCTTTTACCGGGCAGGTAAAGTTCCCTGGTAAGCCCTTCAGCGTGATCCACGCCCCCCTTCCTGCCTGATCTGTCTTTGACTTGTGAATTAGCAGGCTCAGTGCCTCTCCTGCCAACCTTACATCTGCCAGCTGCAAGCCCCCCCCTCCTTGTTTGGATGCGCAAACCAGCTCCCCCACCCGCAGCGCTGCGAAGAATGCCACCACGAATGTGGCCCTAAAGAGCGGGGCTTCAAAGCTGGAGGAACATACCACCTCCGTGACGCGCACCAAGCCCCCTAGGATCGCTGGTGTCACTGGTCATCTGCTATCCCTGGAGGTTGCTCCCCTTACCATGCCCGCCAGCGCCCTTGTCACTATGAAATTCTTGGTCGCATCACCCCTGCCATTCAGCTTTCAGAAGAAGGATATCCCTGCCAACCTTTTACTGATGGTCCCTCCCACCAAACACTTGTCTTTTAACCCTAACATGTAGCTGAGCAGTGTGCCCGTGTCTGAGGAATTTGCTCCCGCTGCCCCTACGTATGCTATGAAATCCCGCCATGCCGCTGTGTATGCCCTCCACGTACCTGGGGCGAGTGATGCACTGACTAACTCCATCACGCCACTGTCCCCAGCTCCCACAAGGCCGCTGGGCACCGCTCGCCGTGAATCTCGGCCTTTGGTGCCAAGCTCCGAAACCACTCCATCTGCAAATGTGATAATGCATCAGCTATGCCAGCGGTGCGCAAACTGTGGGGCGCGACCCCCAGGGGGGGCGCGACACTGCCGACGGGGGGCGTGGGGTTTACAGAGGCCCCGCGCGCTTCCCGAAGGCACTTAAATTAAGTGCCGGGGGAGCTGCAGGGCCTCTGTAAACCTAATTTACCGTGGCTCCGGCGGCTTCCTCCCTGCGGCGCCATGGCAACGCGGCGTCAAAATGACGCTGCGAGGTCATGTGACGTCACGTTGCTATGGCAACGTGACGTCATTACGCCAGAGCGCGGGTAAGTTGGGGTTGGGGGGGGCGCGGGAGCGAGGGGACAGCCGTCAGGGGGGCGCAGGGAAAAAAGTTTGCGCCCCCCTGAGCTATGCTGTTCTCCACCCCTGGTACATGCCTGGCCCTGAATGCGATTTTCAGCTGCAGACACTGCAGCACGAATTGCCGCAGTAGCGCCAGCACCGGTGAGGACCGTGATCCGAAGTTGTTCACTGGCTCCACTACGCCCATATTGTCTGATCAAAAGGTAACCTCTTGGTTTGCGAACCGGAATCCCCACAAGTACACAGCAACTAGTAGTGGGAACAGTTCGAGGAACGTCAGGTTTTTGACAAGGTGGGACCCTCTCCATTCTGCCGGCCATGCCTCTGCGCACCAAGCCCCCGTGAAATATGCGCCAAAACCCACTGCTCCAGAGGCGTCGGTGAAGAGCTGCAGCTCGGAGTTCCGAACCGGCCACCCCCTACATAACGTTCTTCCGTTGTATTTACCCAAGAATTCGAGCCACACCGCTAAATCCCTCCGGATCTCTGCTGTGACTCGAATGAAGTGTGTGGGGTGTTTTACTCCTGCTGTGGCTGCAGACAACCGCCTGGAAAACACCCTACTGGCATGATCCGTGCTGCAAACACAAAGTGTCCCATCAGGGACTGAAAATGCTGTAGTGAGGTCTTTCTCAGTTGGATTAACTCTTCAATCATCCTTTCCAGTGCTACTAGCTTCTCGGGAGGCAACCTGTATTCGCTTTTGATGGAATCTATTTCTATGCCCAGGAAACTCAGGGTGGTGGTGGACGCTACGGTCTTCTCGGCCGCCAGCGGAACCCCGAATTCGCGAGCCATTGCTGACAATTGACCCAGCCATCTGGCGCACAAACTGGACCCTTTGGGCCCCACAAACAAGAAATCGTCAAGGTAATGCAAGATCCCTACTGCGTGCACTCTTTCCCGGACCACCCATTCCAGAAATGTGCTGAAAGTTTCGAAGTAGAAACAAGACAGCGCACACCCCATTGGTAAGCAGAGGTCAATGAAGTAGTTCCCTTCGAACCTGCATCCCAATAGATGGAAACAGTCTGGGTGTACCGGCAAGAGCCTGAAAGCCGACTTAATCTCCACCTTCCCCATCAGTGCTCCCTGTCCCATCTGCCCCACCAGCGCCGCCGCCAGGGAGCGTCTTCCAGTTCATGGGAGACGAAGAACAAATATGCACCCCTAGAAGACAGGGACAACCAAGTAGGGAACAGAAGGTCAAGAGATTCAGAGGAAAGAGAGGAGGATGTAATAGGAAAAAAGAATAAAACAGGAGAGGTAGGAATATAACCACAAATAGGAATATTTTTAATTAAGTAATACAATTCTCACTAATATTGAGGAAGAGGTCATTTCTAAGGGGTTAACATTTGCCCCAACCAGAGGGCCAGACAATTTTAGTCTATTCATTGATGCCAATAGATTTCTAAGGAAATTGACAACTAAAAGTTTTTTTTTATCTAAGAATAAAGGTATTTTAAGTAATGTTGAATAGAGGAGTCAGTCAAAGGAAGATATCTTCCAACATACATAACTCAGACGAAAATCCACGTTTTATCCCAGCTTCTCAAAAGGACACCATTTAGAAGTGTTTTTTCAATTAATAACTAAAGATTTTGAAAAGATAGCCAGTCAAGAGAATAAATATAGGAATAATCTCAATCAAGAACAAAGAGAAGCAGTCAAACAACTAAGTGAAGATAAAAACATAATTATAAAACAAGCTGATAAGGGGGGGGGGGTTGTCATAATGGACAGGGAATTCTACATCAAAGAAGCACATAGAATATTGATGGATGAGAATACATTTAAGAAATTATCCAGGGATCCAACAAAAGAATTTCAGGCAGAAATAGAGAAGTTTCTATAAGAAGGAAGAGAAATAGGGATACTTACAGAAGAAGAATTCAAATATTTGAAAAATGAATATCCCATGATGCCGATATTCTATTTCCTGCCTAAAATACACAAAAATAAAACCAACCCCCCTGGTAGGCCCATTATTTCGGGGATTAACTCTATGACAGCAAATATCTCGGAATATATTGATTATTTTTTGCAAAAATATGTTGTCCAAAATAAATTCCACTTAAAAGATACATGTGAAGTTCTAAGGATTTTAAATAATCTGACATGGAGTAATGAGTTTATCCTTGTAACATGTGATGTTTCAGCTTTATACACTTCAATAAGACACCAACAGGGTATAGAAGCAGTAAAACGTGTATTGTCAAGAGATATAGATATAATGGAAGAACAGATGGAGTTTATATTAAACAGTATAGAGTTTATCTTGACACATAATTTGTTTAATTTTGATGGTGATCATTTCCTCCAACTGTGTGGCACGGCCATGGGTTCCAGGTTCGCACCGAGTTATGCAAACATTTTCATGGGAATATGGGAAGAAGATGATATTTGGTGTAACCATGAATTTGGTGCGAAGCTGGTCCAATGGAAGAGATACATCGATGATGTGCTCATAGTTTAGAGGGGTAGTCAATAAGTTCTAGATACATTTCTGGAGTATATAAACAAAAATTACCGCAATTTATGTTTCACATCCAACAATAGTAAAGTAGAGATTGAATTTCTGGATCTGATAATATACATAGAAGATAAGGTTATCAAAACTAAAACTCTCTTTAAAAAAGTAGATGCTAACAACTATAATGATAACTCAAGTTGCCACCATCCTAAATGGTTAGCAACTATCCCCTATGGACAGCTACGTCGGATCAAAAGAAATTGTACAGATGATGATATGTATAAACAAAAGTCAGAAATTCTAATAGAAAAGTTCAGAGAAAAAGGATACTGTGAAAATAACATAGAAAAAGCGGTAATAAGAACAAATGAGCTACAAAGGGAAGAAATTCTCCATCCAAACTTAACTGATGAAAGGCCATCAAAAAAGAAGATTGACTTCCAGTCAACATTTATTACACAATACAATAGAGAAGCAAAGAAAATCAAAGATGTGATTTTTAGGCATTGGCATGTCCTGAGAAATGACCCCATCCTAGGGAGTGAGATACCAGAAAGACCACAAGTTATTTTTAAGAAAGCAAACAACCTAAAAAGTAAATTAGCTCCAAGCATTTTTAAGAAAGGAAATATTGAAATTTCGAGTACTGCATGGCTGAAATCTCCTATAGGTTTCCATAAGTGTGGGCGATGTAGGGCCTGTGAATATGGTTCAAATGAGAAAATATATTTTTGTTCAAATACGACAAAGGAGAAATTTAGTACGACAGATTTCATTAACTGTACGATGGATTTTGTAGTCTATCTAATTGAATGTCCATGTGGACAACAGTACATAGGCCGTACTATCCGCCAACTAAAAACCAGAATATTAAAACATATAGGTAATATACGGAGAAAATTACAAAGCCATACAGTACCGAAACATTTTGAGGTTTATCATGGAAGCAATCCAAAAGGTCTGACATTTAGAGTAATAGAGAGGGTGAAGGCTCATTGGAGGGGTGGCAACAGGGTGACTCTCTTATCACAAAGGGAGACATTCTGGATCCATAAAATGAAAACTATGAGCCCGGAGGGCATGAATGTAGATCTAGATATCGCAGCCTTCCTGTGACTCTTCACCTTTAATATACCATGATAAAGGTAGTAACTTCATTTTTAATTTTATTTTGAATTATTTTCAATTTTATATACCTGTATTTTAGATACATATATAAGGTTTGCTTTTTCAGATAGAGTGAATATTATTCACATAAAATAGATGTAAGGAAGAATAAGTTATGTGTTCATGCACTAATTCCTGTTTTCTTCTTCTTTTTCCTCTTTTTTTCCCTTATATTGAGAAATATCCCTATAGCAATAATTTGCATTGCCTAACATTTCAGATTAGAGTAAGTGATTACTATCCCCTTTGGATGGTGTGAGATGTTGGCCGCACCATATAAATAATGAGACAGATTTGTGTATAACAATTTTATTAGAAATAGGAAATGTTTTGTATTATATCTTGTGATGAGATAGTATATACATGCATCTTATGATGCACCAGAATGTTGTATTGTACTCGTGTATACAGCGCTCCCATTGGTTGAGTATAGACCAATCACGGAGCTTATAGGCTGAACTACTGACCAAGGAACTGCTATAAATCGGAAGAATGAGAAGCCAATCATTTTACTCCTGACGAAGTGACGATAGCGAAACGCGTAGAGTCGGAAGTGCCCTGCTGTCGCCAATCACCTTCACTCGATCTGCACCCCATAATCCCCCCCATTTGGTGAATTCCAGCCGTGCCGCGATACCGGAAGTGAGATGCCGGTGAACCGGAAGTGACGTGGCGGGAGAATCGGGCAGAGAATCGGGCAGAGTTTGCTTTTCCTATGTGTCTGGTACATGTTTTATTGATGTAAGCACACGCCCTTTGTTTTTTTTTTAGCAATTAAAGTGTATATTTTTGTACGGTACACACTATGTCTGGCTTTCCATTCTCCGATATATATGGCTGATACCTTGGCAATCTGAGAGAATCAAAATATCCCCGGGAACCCTGAGAGATAGAGAGAAAGAGAACCTGCACAAATTTCCACACTACCCACATCAGTTTGGGTTACATGCTTGTTTACTTATGAAAGAATGTGAGTTCTGAATTTATAGAGATCAACTGAGTGTGAAGTGTTTCCTACAGAGACTGTGTTGCACTATTGTATCATTTTCTTATTCCACATATTCATCATTGAACAAGTTGCGCTCCCCTTTCCACAAGTTCCAGCAAGAGGGATTCCTGTGGACCATCCTTCTAAGGGTTTTGAGCAGCATTCATTTATATTCATTATCACTTATTGCACTTTTTGGCTATTTATTTGCAAAATATTGTTTATATTAATCACTGTTTAAGTCACTATATGCTTGTCACTATAATATATCTCCTTTGAGCGCTGTTAGAGGTTTTCTCACTGCACTTTAGTCTAATCAGTGGGCATACATTCCACACCATAACCAACAACAAATCTTTGTTCCAACAACCAACAATCACCATCGCATTTTTCTCAGACTTTAAGTCAAGTGGATTTTTTTAGTGGCAGTAACAAAAGCCGAAGTTGTGGTCAATCTCTATGGCAAACACTTCATCAATATGGCATGGTCACACTAGTGCAGAAGCAGCATAAACCTCTAATAGTACTATTGCTATGGACATGGGGGAGGCATGAGACAAAACTGCCCCATGGCAACGTGGAAATGTTCACTTAAATCAAGATGAATAAACATCTGATTCTTCCCAAATATATGACCCCTCCACCCAGCATTCAAGAAGTTATGGTCATGGATGGAGCAGATGACTAGTAGATTATTTATGAATAACACTTCTACCAATACTATAGGGTCTATTCTAGTAGTTTAGATAATCAACTCATCAGGGATTTTGAGCAGCTATCCCAAACTTTTGCTAGGTAGCTATTCAGAAAGCCTCGATGAGTTGGTTAAATCATGCACGGAAGGCATTTTTGCGTGATTTCTGGCCAAACATTTTGAACGGGAGCTGCAAAGATCCAAATAGCGTCATTTTGATCAATTTCGACTATTCAAGTAGCTCCGATGAGATTATCGGAGCTCTGGAATTGGGAGTTTATCAAAGATTTATCTTGCCAGCCTTGGGATCTGACGGCAGGACTTAGAAAATAAAAACACATTTTTCCTGCATCGGATTGAAGCCGGGAGTCTTCAGAGCTGATACACATTAATATCAGCTCCGGAGACCCCCGGCTTCAATTTGATAAAATAAAATTACATTTATTGGCTTCTTCATTTACCTTTGTGGCTAACCGCTAAAGCATTGAAGTGGTTAACTACCAGTGCCAGGTTTATTTTGGGTAGCTGGGGTGGGTGAAGGTTGTATTTTGCCCATAGTGGGTATTTCGGCTTTGCGGGTGGGTTACAGGAGAAGTTAACACCTTCATTTCCTTAGCGGTAATACCGGTAAGGTAATGGAGGAGTTAAACCCTCCCGCTACCCACTCGGTAGCCATAAACACCCACAATGGGCAAAATGCCATCTTTACCCACCCCCGCTACCCACAATAAACATTATAACAAAATACAAAGACAATACTAATCAATACACCCATTGTGTTGTGCCTGTGTTGTTACCTATGCCCTCAATGGGTGCAAAGATAACCCCAATGGGAATTAATAGGCACCCCGTCTACTCCCAACAACCATAGCATTATAGTACAATAATGGGCAAAATTACTATTATCCAGATCTGGATAACAGGGCATTTGCCCATTGAAGATAAAACATTATCCAGCCAGCAAACAGTAAATAAAACTTCTACTTACCTCTGCAGGATGAAGGTCATCCTTATCACTGTCCTCAGCGTCCATCTCCTCTGAGGGCAGCAACAGTACAATAATAATACAATCGAATGTTCCCGAATCCCTTAATCACCTTAGCGATTAGTAATCACTATAGTAATTAAGGGGTTAACCCCCCTCCCCTCTACCCCGGCACAACTATCCCCACCCTCTACCCATTGATTTGCATAGTGATACATCATGCCCATATAATATGGGCATGATTAGTCACTAAAGCAGTCAATGGGCAACCTAAAAAAAACAACTGCACCAAAAAGACACAACAATAAAAAATACCCAAGCACCTAAATACCAGAACAATAAATGAAATCAAACCTCTACAAAATACAACATTAAACAAATCAAGCCTCTAAACAGCACAACATTATAAGAAATCAAACCTCTAAACAACATAACATTAAAATAAATCAAAAGCCAAAACACCAGAAGAATAAAATAAATCTAATACCTAAACACCAGAAGAATAAAATAAATAAAAAGTGTAAACACCAGAAAAATAAAAAAAGTAAAATGGCTAAACAATAAAAAAAACATGTAAAAAAAACAAGCCCTACAAATATATTACAATTAACTCAAAACAATAAACAGAAATACAAAACATAACTATTAATTAAAACCAAACATTTGCGAAGAAATGCATTGCATGTCACTGTATTTATCTATACCCTAAAGGGTGCTAGATAAATCCATTAGCAGTCAATGGGCAAGCAAAAAAATGTATTGAAAAATACAACAAAAAACCTGAAAAACAAAAATGGCATACATTCAATAATTTTCTTACCTTAAGATGTCTTCCCGGTGTATCTGGAAGCTCACAATCTGCATACTGTATCATCTTCCGCAATCCTCAGCATTAGGTAAAATCTTCTTTCATCAATATTATTTGAATCTTCTTTACTTGTAATCCACAGGGAGATGTTGTCTCGTCGTCTTCTTAAGCTAAAATGAGATTGAACAGGCCTTATATAAAGCCTGTGATGTCACATTTTATTGTCAGACAGACGCAGTACAATGTGACAAGATTTTTTTTTTTAAGGATGTGATGTCATCTCAAAGGGAGGTACTTCACATTCTTAAACAAAAAATGCTGCCATCACATGGTACTACAGCCAATCGGATTGTTCCCAATACAATTGGTTGAAGTACCATGTGACATGTTCCATTTTTTTTAAAGGATGTGACATCACTTTAAGGGATGATGTCACATCCTTTAAAAAAAATGCTGCCATCACATGTACAGAAACCAACGGGATTGTGAGATATACAACCTGTACACTCACAATCCCATTAGTTCCTGTACCTGATGGATAGCGTTGTGGATGGTGAACTTCCAGATACACCGGGATTCGGGGGTTACTAACCGCTAAGGTGATTAAGGGGTTAAGGGCCATTAGATTGTATTTTTTGTTAGTGTGTTTCTGCCAAAGGAGGACTTGGACATGGATGATCGTTATGAGGATGACCTTTATCTGGTAAATTTTATTTACTTTACAGTGGCATCCGCCTTTAGTCTAAATCGGCTAGATCCACGATTTTCAGATTATCCCGTTATGTGCGGTTTTGTGTCGTTTTCGCCCGGAGTTAACTGAGTTATTTTCGCGCTCGTGATATTAGCATTTTATTCTCGCTGTCTGCAATACTGCAATGCCGTGTAAAAACTCAGGGGGCGTTTGCGAGCTGTTGTCTTGGAAGTCTAATACCTTCGCGGTTCAACCTACGTCAGTACACAGTCTGTGTGTGCGCGTGCAGTAATTGTAAATTTGCATATTTAAAGTATACATGCATTTGCAGTGCTGTTCTGCAGTACAGTACAGTATGTCTCATTTGAAAATTGTTGAAACGCATAGGCGTGTACTGTACTGTAACTGTGTCACATTTCGACATTTACAGCGCTCTCCCCTCGCTCAGGATAATTAACTGCACTGAAGGGTATTTCAACTTATCTTCTGTGCAATGCAGTACATCTCTCCCACACCATTCCTTTGAACGTGTGTCTGGTTTCAATCACAGTCCTACTTGACAGAAGCAATTTACTGCGCATGCGCTTGTAACTTCGCCCACCACTGCTTGCTTGAGTGAGTGAAAAAAATTTTTTTATTGTAATTTTTTTTTTTTTTTTCTCCACAAGCCTGCAAAAACAATCTTACTGTATTACGATATTCAATCTGTGCTGTACAGTAGCTTTTGTCTGCGACCCTGTGCGTTTGACTGCACATGGTTGATATGTGTGCTTTTTACGTACTGTATTTGGGGGTGTGTTATTATGATGAACTGCCTTTTTAAATTAAAGTATGTCTTTAGCTTTGAACTTCATGAGCCTGTCTTTAATTTTTGGAATCTTGCCATTGTGTTTTGAATCCGCCCATAGCCGTGCTTGAAAGTCTCAATGCGCCTGCTTGTAATCCTTGTTCAGATGGGAGCTATTTAGCTGCTTAGCTGCTTACTGAGCATGAGTCACCCAACCCCCCTCTCCACAGAGTCATTCGACAGACAGCTGCACAGAGTCATTCATTTTCTGAAGTTAGTCATTGTGTTTTTAATCCGTCCCTAGCCGAGCGTCAATCGCCTCACTGCGCCTGCGTGTACTCTAAGCCTCTTTGAGATGGGAGCTAGCTGCTTACTGCGTATGAGTCACCCAACCCCCCCCCCCTCTCCACAGAGTCGTTAATTTTCTGAATCTTGCCATTGTGTTCATAATCCGTCCATAGCCGAGCTTCAAAGCCTCCCTGCGCCTGTGTGTGATCCTTTTTCAGATGGGAGCTATTTAGCTGCTTAGCTGCTTAGCTGCTTACTGCGCATGAGTCACCCAACCCCCCCTCTCCACAGAGTTGTTAATTTTCTGAATCTTGTCATTGTGTTCTTAATCCGTCCATAGCCGAGCTACAGTATAAAGCCTCACTGCGCCTGCGTGTAATTCTCTTTGAGACGGGAGCTTTGAGGCTTTGTTTAAGGCAACGTTTTGGAAAATCCCTTCTCGAATTTGATTTGCACAGAGCATCACCTTGATATTATAATAATAATAATAGCATGTTTTTGTATAGCGCTATTAGTTAGAGTATACGTAGCGCTTTGCAGAGACATTTTGCAGGCACAGGTCCTTCCCTGTCCCGTGGAGCTCACAATCTACTGTATGTTTTTGGTGCCTGAGGCACAGGGAGATAAAGTGACTTGCTTTTTATGTACTGTATTTGGGGGTTGTATTTGGGGGTTTATTGATCAAATTATTATGATGAACTGCCTTTTGAAATTACTGTACTCTACTCTACAGTATGTAATTTCTTTGAACTGCAGCACAACTAATCCTTCATCCCTCCCCCACACACACACAAACTCTTTTCGACAGACACCTCCACAGAGTCATTCATTTTCTGAAGTTAGTCATTATGTTTTTAATCCGTCTCTAGCCGAGCGTCAATCGCCTCCCTGCGCCTGCGTGTACTCTAAGCCTCTTTGAGATGGGAGCTAGCTGCTTACTGCGCATGAGTCACCCAACCCCACCCCCTCTCCACAGAGTCATTCGACAGACACCTCCACAGAGTCATTCATTTTCTGAAGTTAGTCATTGTGTGATTAATCTGTCCCTAGCCGAGCGTCAATTGCCTCACTGCGCCTACGTGTACTCTAAGCCTCTTTGAGATGAGAGCTAGCTGATTACTGCACATGACTCACCCAACCCCCCAAACCCTTTGAGGCTTTGTTTATGGTAACGCTTTGGAAAATCCCTTCTCGAATTTGAAATGTAAATCTGGTGTGCACAGCATTGTGAGAATTGAGAGTAAAAAAAAACATTAACTGATTCATGTTGTTTTGTCATTCATTCTCATACTGTAGGGGTGGGGGGGGGGGTGTGGTTGTTGTCAATGATTATGATTACCAGGAATGTGAATAAATATTTATTTTATTTCATCAGGAACAAAAAATTACAAATATAAAAATAATCATGATAATACATAATGCAGTCTTTATTAAGTTCTTCTGGCAGATTGAAATTGGATAAACATTTGTAAAACATGGAGAAACATGAATAATGCACATTTATAAGAATATTATTTAATAATATATATACTGTAATAATATATATACTGTAATGTATATATATATACAGTATACATAGTAATATTATTTTTTCTGTCTTTAGCTTCTTCCTCATTCCGTGTACAGTACAGTAGTTCATTGAGAGAGGAGAGGTTTTGTGTATATCAATACTGCTGTTTATATACTGTGCATTTTACTGTACAAAAAAGATTAGACTGGACACAAAACCCCACGTCCCCCCAGGCCACCCTTTTTTCCTGAAACGACAAGAAAACAAAAAATGAGTGCAGTTATGTGCGTACTGTATTATGGCATTGTGTGGTGTGTAGTACTACTGTAGATGGCTGGTGCTGCTTTCTCTGGAAAATAAAAAATTGAGCAGTTAGTAGGCAGTTACTGTAGTACTGTCAAACTAGTCTATACTGGAACTACTGTATACTCTGACTACTGTTAAATACTATGTACTGTAACCTGATGTCTGGTGCTGCTCTCTCTGTAAAAAAAAACTGTATACTCTGACTATTGGGAAAGAAAAAATCTGTGCCATACTTACCTGTATCATACTGTACTTACAATACTACAGCACAGTACTACTTTCCTGATGCTTGCCCATTACGCGCGATCACAATGGGCAACACAGTGGCAATATGGTCTATATATTTATTGCAGCGTTCCACGGTGAGTACATCGTTCCAAAAACTCATTATGCCTTTCAACAACTCGTCCTTCTTGGAGGGTTTCGCCACTTTCCGGATATGGTCCTTCAGCTGATGCCAGACCATTTCGATCGGATTGAAGTCTGGCGATCTGTCATTGGAAAAAAAGGACAATTAGTTTAAGAGATACAGTACACAGTAAAAACAGTGGGGAAAAAAATGAGACACGGTCTACTGCACTTACTCTGCTGGCGTCTTCACCCAGTTGATACCGCGCTCAAGGATATGCGCTGTTGACGCGGTGTGCTTCGGATCGTTGTCCTGGTAGAAGCGGTGACCATTGGGGAACTCGCGTGTGATCTCAGGGACAATGTTGTCTTGGAAGAAAGCTTTATTCATTATTCCTATAGCAAGAAAAGAAAAGTCCTCAAAAAACTGCACAATAGTACAGTGACAAGGTGAAGTGAAAGTGCGCAACTATTAAATTCTAACACACACGTGAAGTGATTAGATAGTGATAAAAAATAAGTAAATTACGTGACCTATTTTAATCAATTCTGAATGAAGCGTCTGCAGCTGTGGTACCAGGGATGGCTCAGAGCACCCCCTAAAACGTTAGACAAATAGACAAAAAAACACAGCGCACAACGCTCATAGTGCATTAAATATATTAATTCAAAAATTCAATATGGTAAGTAATGTGCGTACATCAAGTTAATTACAAGTGAGCATGTTAGGGATAAGTTACCCATACACCAACAGATGTCATCTGTGGAAACCGGTTTGGATTTCACCAGCAGGAACCCTCTGTGGTGCCAGGTTCTGTAGCATCAAAAGGGGGGAGTCTTTATGAGATAACCAGTGTCCCGTGTTTGTAGTTCACAAAGAAGCAGCCCTGTCTCTGGGACATGCATGGCAGCTTCAATCCTCCTCCAAACCTCCGTTGCGGCAGGCACTTCCGGGTTGTGATGTCATCCGTCTATAGCAGCGCTGCTCGCGTGACTGTCCTCCGGTAGCCAGATAGATAGATCAGGGAATATCTATCTATCAGGGAATCCCTGATGAAGAAACCTGTTCGGTTTCGAAACGCGTTGGAATAAGCAAGTATCCTGAGACCCGTTACCCACCCCGTTGGCATTCTCTATCTGGCTACCGGAGGACAGTCACGCGAGCAGCGCTGCTATAGACGGATGACGTCACAACCCGGAAGTGCCTGCCGCAACGGAGGTTTGGAGGAGGATTGAAGCTGCCGTGCATGTCCCAGAGACATGGCTGCTTCTTTGTGAACTACAAACACGGGACACTGGTTATCTCATAAAGACTCCCCCCTTTTGATGCTACAGAACCTGGCACCACAGAGGGTTCCTGCTGGTGAAATCCAAACCGGTTTCCACTGATGACATCTGTTGGTGTATGGGTAACTTATCCCTAACATGCTCACTTGTAATTAACTTGATGTACGCACATTACTTACCATATTGAATTTTTGAATTAATATATTTAATGCACTATGAGCATTGTGCGCTGTGTTTTTTTGTCTATTTGTCTAACAATAGTACAGTACAGTGCATACAGTAAGGTTACACGAGTAAAGTACAGTGTATAAGGCAACATTATATTTCATATATTTTACCTTCAAAGATGACAATGCATCCTGGTCCACGCCTAGAGATGGCACCCCACACATGCAGCTTCACGGGGTGTTTTGGCCGCGGCTTCAAATATATGCGGCCTTTTTTGTGGAATGCAAAGCTTGCAAATCTCTCCAGCGACACATTAGACTCATCAGTGAAGATGCAATCCTGGAAAGTCTCCCCACTGTCGATCCATGCCTGGGCTTGGACCACTCTTTTGATTTTGTTTGTGTCCCGTATCATGGGGTTCGCTCTGTAATGACAAGGAATAAATAATTTTAGCGGTACAATACAGTTTCCTAAACAACACTTTTACCTCCTGTACTGTCCAGTACTTACCTCACGCGTCCATATTTCCATCCAATGCTGCGTCTCATCTTCTTTATGCTGCTCTCGGATACAGTCAGATTGTGCTTTTCCTGCAGAGTGTTTTTGACCCTTAATGCACTCTTCTCATCATTCTCCTCACTTATTTTGTCCACCAGAAGAGTTGTCTCCCTACAATGTAAAGAAAATATATTGTTTTATTAATATGCAGCAATATAAAATTTATATATAAATATACAAAATATATATACTGTTGTAATATAAATATACAAAATATATATACTGTTGTAATATAAATATAAATATACAAAATTATATACTGTACTGATATAAATATAAATATACAAAATATATATATTGTTGTAATATAAATAAATATAAATATACAAAATATATATATACTGTTGTAATATAAATATAAATATACAAAATATATATACTGTACTATATAAATATAAATATACAAAATATATATACTGTACTGATATAAATATAAATATACAAAATATATATACTGTTGTAATATAAATATAAATATACAAAATATATATACTGTTGTAATATAAATATAAATATACAAAATATATATACTGTTGTAATATAAATATAAATATACAAAATATATATACTTTTGTAATATAAATCAACAGAAATAACAAAAATATTAGATTTAACTTAAAATTAATTTTATTTTAAAGTTGTATAAATATACTTACGCGTTAGTTACCCTTGGTGCCCTTTTGCGGTCTCTGTTTTTTCCGTGTGCATGATAGCTCACGGTGGTTGCTGGCACAACGATGCCAGAAGTAGCTAACCAGCGTTGGATAGCAGCAATTCGGTGTCCGCTCATGTACATCTCCTTAATTCGCATGCTGAGATCCTTGGAAATCTTTTTAACAACCATTCCTGCGAGTAGAAAGAAATACAAACACAAGAATGTATATTCGATGTTTAGTCGATGTGTATTCAATGTGCAGTGAATCCACAAAATGGATGGTGCATTTATACGGTAATCATTATACGGTAATGACTCACATTAGAGTACGCCCACTTTCAACGCCTGTACCTGGTCGCCATGCATAAAAGGTTACACACTTTGCATAGCCCACCACTCGATGATCTTTATCTGAACTTGCCCTTGTCCAGATACTGCATTGTGCCACCTGCTTCCATGGATCAACCCCGATTCTACGGACGCAGGAACACACTCGCCGTGCCTGTCAAGCATAAAAAGCGAAAGGCAGTTGCCGTTTCCACGTCAAGGCAAAGGCCAATAAAGAAAACCTTCTGCTGACCCCAAAGGCTAAGGGTTTTCATAGAAGTCAGCCTTATTATGTCAAGAAGATATACGGTGATGTACTCTCGATGCAAAACGATTGGCAGCCAACCCATTGAACCCGCAGACCACTTCCTCACCTACGCTTCGACGACGCTGCCGCCGCTGTCCCGGAAATCTTCAGCCCGTCTTCTCCACCCCTCGTTCTTGACGCTGCTGCCGACCTCACGGAAACCCACAGGCCATCTTCTCCAGTTCTATCCGACGACGCTGCCTCTGAAATCCACGGGTCACTTTCTCCTTTGCTCTTAGATGACTCTGCTTCTCGCCCGGAAATCCAAAGGTCACTTTCTCCATCCCTCTTCGATGACGCTGCCGCATCTCCTCTACCGGATATCCACAGGTCACCTCCTGCACTCTTCTTCGATGTCGCTGCCGCTTCTCTCCATGGAACCCCCATCTCATCCTCCGTTGCACCTATCCACCCAGATGTTCACACGCCATGCATAAGAAGCAGCTCGTTAGACCGGATGCTGAATGGGATAACTGTGGATATCCCCGGGAATTCTATTGTGCTAGCAAAGATAGATCTGCTTCTGGAGACAATGCTAAATGTGGAGCAACGGATGCTACAAATGGATCAACGGATGATATATATGGATCAACAGATGCACCATATGGATCAACGGATGGATCGACAGATGGAGAAGATAGAGGCTGACATAGCGGGCATACATTATTTGCTCGGTGTTAATGCCCCTGTTTTCCCGACGCTGGAGCAGGGGGGTGACATGGATGTGATGAATGGGACCTTCGACCCCCTTCCATCACCAAGCGCACCCCCTCCACCAGAAGATGTAATGTACATGTATGCCGTTGAGGAGGACATGACAACCCCGTCAAGACCACGCCAGGAGACAACACGGCGACCAAGACCGGAGAAAAGCTTCCTCCCAGATAACAAACCATCGCCCGTCACCTCAAGCACACCCACTCCAAAAAGACCTACATTCGCTCGCATCGATACGGTGCCCGACATCACCCTGTGCGATCTGACACCGGCGCTCAGGGAGAAGTATAGGGTGAAGAGTGCTGGTGCACCCCACAAGTATGCCTTGTTACTTTTTAAGTACCATGTTCCCTACTCGTTGTACTGCGACTGGGCCTTCAAAGTGAACTACGAAGGAAATCGCATTAAAAAGGCGCTTCCTGCCAATTTAAGAAAGAACATTCGGGATGAAATGTGGCGCTTTTATCCAATTACAGAACCTGTAATGAAAGGCGTTCGAGACTGCATTAATGGCGTTTTGCGCCATGCAAGGAATCGGCCATGGACGGACAATGTGGACGACTTTCTATAAGACCATACTGTTGTGCTGAGATGTATGGTTGTGTGTTTTTTTACTTGTATTTATACAGAAATGTTTTAACTTGCTGTCCACACACATAGGACATGCACAATTCCAGTCCCTGGGGGCCGCAAACAGGCACGGTTTTCAAAAGTTACCCTGAAAACCCGCCCTGTTTGCTGCCCTCAAGGACTGTACTGGTGCAGACTGTTTTGCACACCATCCCACTGTACAGTATATGTTTTGACTTGTCGTTCTTTAATAAATGAGAGTTTGCATTTTGCTTATTTTATGAATAAAGAATTTGTTTTTAAAACATGTGACTGTAAACCATACTGACTGACATAAATGTTTTCACAAATGTAGCAGTAAACCATACACCTGTTGATGTTTTGAATTGCTGTTCACTTAAAATGTTTCTACATTGTACAGTATTTGTAAATAAATGTTTTTGTACTTACTCCACCAATAAAAGAACATGTTCATTTGTTTTACATTGTTCCATTTGCTCCTTTGCTTCTGTAACAAAATACAGTGTTTCTAGAATGTCGAGGCATACTGCACTGTATACTGTAGGCATGCTCAGTATAAGAGTATTAAAAAAAAATAGAAGACACAAACTGTACTGTACTGTATGTACTGGCACTGTATACTGTAGAAGACACATAATGTATCTGATACATGTAGAATAAATGCATAGTTTTTATTTTTTCAGGTTTATTACACAGTATACTGTACTGTATATAAAAAAGTATTGTACAGTATACTGTACGGCCGGAAAACATCAGCATACTGTTTCAGGTACAGTATTCTATCCTAATCAATAACAATGGCAACTAAACTGTAGACTCCGGTACGTGGGTTTTTAAATCCGATTTAGCAATGTGCAGGCATTGTTATACAAAGCGATATTATCCATCAAAATCCCTCCATTAGCCGTTTTCTTTTTTGAGGAAAAACAAAAAGAAAAGTTTTACTGTAATGGTCAGCCCCCTAAAGAAGTTCCCAGCCAGTCCCACCAATAATTTTCTTGGGGGGCGTCTCCTGTTCACATGCGCACGCGCCTACCATCGATGTAATGACACGCATACTGTATGCGTTTCAAGAAGGTTCCAATGCGCATGCGCCTAGCGTTCCACCAATTGTTCTGTATTTGCAGTACAGTACTGTAGAAGCCGCTCAGCCAATGATATTGCTTACAGGAGAATCGCTTGACTTTTGAATCGCACCGATATTGATACTGTATTGTCAAAATAAAAAAACACAGAAAATAATACGGCAACATTACTCACCATAGAATTTCCCATTCACATGGCGCCGGCGCCGGTCCATTGCCAGTCCAGCGTTCTTGATCATCCACGTCGATAGTTTGCAGCAGGACTAGTCCACCTGTAGTCAGCTGATGAGGGTGGAAATTGCTTGCGTGTACTGATTGATCTGTGTGGTTGATTGAAGTGCTGGTTGGTTAAAATGTGTGCAGTTAGAACCAGAAGGAAAGGGAAGTACTGGGTATACTAGCAGGGGTGGCTGTTTTTGGGGAGTGTGCAGTGGGTTAATCTATTTTTAAAGTGTGCTGTAATTTGAAGCCTGTAACTTTTTTTCCCTTTCTCCTGCCTGAGGCAGAGTGGGTGTGGTTGGTTAATTGGCTGGCCTAAACACACCTGCAGTGGGTGGGGTTAGTTAATTGATAACCTAACACACCTGGTGGGTGTCCCTATTTAAACAGAGGCTTCTATCGAATCCTGAGCTTGCGTGTACTGATTGATCTGTGTGGTTGATTGAAGTGCCGGTTGGTTAAAGTGTGTGCAGTTAGAACCA
This sequence comes from Ascaphus truei, assembly GCF_040206685.1. Taxonomy (NCBI): domain Eukaryota; kingdom Metazoa; phylum Chordata; class Amphibia; order Anura; family Ascaphidae; genus Ascaphus; species Ascaphus truei. The sequence continues at coordinate 484,121,963 of NC_134483.1, forward strand.
GAAGCAGTTTGAACAAGGAAGCAGTTAAACAAGATATAGTTTATTGAAGTACAGTTTACTGTTAGTACTTCTAAACTTCATAGTTGCTAGAATGATCAGGATTGAAAATGCCACTCAATGCACATCTTGCCACATGTATGTGCTCTTGGAGCAGCTAATCCAAGGAGCATACCGCTGTGAGAAGTGTGAGCAGGTGGTCTCTTTAGAATCAGAGATTGCTGATCTGAAGAGGCAACTTGCAATATTGAGGGACATTGGCAATCTTGAAAGGGAATTAGAGCTCACTGAGCAGGCCCTTGCTTCGACTAGTGGTGCAAATGGTGGCGCTTTTAGTGAGGAGCAGGTAGGTAGCTTAGTTGCTGTTAGTGAGGAGCAGGTAGGTAGCTGGGTGACAGTTAGAAGGGGAAGCAGGGGCAATAGGGAGAGGCAGGCTGTTTCTGAGCTGACACATCCCAATAGATTTGCTGTGTTGAGTGAAGATATTGGGAATGTCGGGGCAGAAATGGCAAGGCTGGGGGAGACTAATTCCTGTAACAGCCAGGGGGGACTTAGGATGCTCAGATACAAAGAAAGATTGTGGTGGTAGGGGACTCCATTATTAGGAAGGTAGATAGGGCAATCTGTTGCCGTGACCGCATGAACTGAACAGTTTGTTGTCTCCTGGGTGCTCGGGTTCGGCACATTGTGGATCGGGTAGACAGATTGTTGGGGGCGCTGGGATTGACCCGGCGGTCTTGGTACACGTTGGCACCAATGACAAAGTTAGAGAAAGATGGAGGGTCCTAAAAAATGATTACAGGGATCTAGGCCAAAAGCTTAAGGCAAGGACCTCCAAGGTAGTATTTTCTGAAATACTACCAGTGCCATGCGCTACCGCAGGGAGACAGTCAGAGATCAGGGAGGTTAATGTATGGCTAAGAAAGTGGTGCAGGAAGGAGGGGTTTGGGTTTTTAGAGCACTGGGACTCCTTTTCTGAGAGGTGCCATCTATATTCTAGGGACGGATTGCACCTCAATGAAGAGGGATCTTCTGTGCTAGGGGGGAGAATGCTAAAAAGGTTGGAGGAGATTTTAAACTAGGATGGAGGGGGGAGGGGAATGAAACAGATAATGAACTAAATGGAATAGATGAGGATACAAGGTGGTATAGAGGTAGAATGGGGGAAAGTGCAAGTTTGACAAGCAGTGAGATACCCATAGTAAATAGAGATAATACTAGAAAACTTCTAAAGACTAAACCAAGTGGGAGCAGAAAGGAAGGAGCAGATAAGATAATAGTACAGGCTAAAAAAACTTAAATGCATGCTTGCTAATGCAAGAAGCCTGACAGATAAAATGGGGGAGCTTGAATTAATAGCTACATGGGAGCAGTATGATATCATAGGCATTACTGAAACATGGTGGGATGAAACTCATGACTGGACAGTTAATTTAAAGGGGTATTCTCTTTCTCGTAAGGATCGAACAAATAGAAGGGGAGGTGGAGTATGTCTATATGTTAAACCAGATCTAAAACCTATTATAAGGGATGATGTCTATGAAGGGAATGATGAAAATGTAGAGACCTTGTTTATAAAAATTAGCAGTGGAGGTAAAAGAATAAAGAAAATGTTTGAGGAGTATATTCTATAAACTACCAAATATCTGTGAGATTGAGGAAGCTAAAATACTTTTGCAAATGGAGAAGGCATCAAAACTGGGTCATGTTTGCATAATGGGGGATTTTAATTATCCAGACATAGACTGGGGCAATGAGATTAGCATTACAACAAAAGGAAACAGGTTTTGGGGTGTGCTTAAAGATAATTATATGACCCAAATTATTGAGGAACCATCCAGAAGAGGGGCAGTTCTGGATTTGGTCAAACAATGTAGATGTAATAACAAATATTCAAGTCCTGGAACACTTGGGTAACAGTGATCATAACATGGTCTCATTTGAAATAAATTATCAAAAAACAGATTACTTGGGTTCAACAAAGACTTTAAACTTTAGAAAGGCAGATTTTAATAAACTGAGGTCTAATCTAATAGTAATACAATGGGATGATGTTTTTGCAGGGAAAAATGTAGAAGATAAATGGGCAGTCTTTAAAAGATTGTTTGAAAAGCACACTTATCAGTGTATACAGTTGGGTAATAAGTATAAAAGAAATAAGTCAAAACCAATGTGGCTAAATAAACAGGTAGGGGAGGAAATGGACAAGAAGAGGAAGGCGTTTAGATTCTTTAAGTCAGAAGGGACAGAGACATTGTATCAGATTTATAAGGAATGTAACAAAAATTGCAAAAAGGCAATTAAATTAGCAAAAATGGACAATGAAAAAAGGATTGTCATAGAAAGTAAGGTCAACCCTAAAAAGTTTTTAAGTACCTTAACAACAAAAAAACGAGAAAAGAAAATATAGGACCCTTTCAGTATGAGATGGGTAGGCAGATTATTGGAGATAAGGAAAAAGCAGAGGTATTAAACAAATTCTTTGCCTCTGTGTTTACCAGGGAAGAATCAAGTTCAATAGTAGCGCCACAGGAGGAAGCCACAACCTCCATATTAATGACCAATTGGTTAACTGAGGAAGAAGTTCATAAGCGACTTGAAAAAATTAAAGTAAATAAGGCACCTGGCCCCGATGGCATACATCCAAGAGTTCTCAAGGAGTTAAGCTCAGTAATAGCAAAACAATTATATTTAATATTCAAGGACTCCATTTCCACAGGCTCAATACCACAAGATTGGCGTAAAGCAGATGTGGTGCCTATATTTAAAAAGGGAGCTAGATCACACCCGGGGAATTACAGACCTGTAAGCCTGACTTCAATTGTAGGGAAACTACTTGAAGGTTTAATACGGGATAATATTCAGGAATACCTAATGGAAAACAAAATTATTAGTAATAGTCAGCATGGATTTATGAAGGATAGATCTTGCCAAACTAACCTTATTTGTTTCTTTGAGGAGGTAAGTAGGAATTTAGACCAGGGTAATGCAGTTGATGTGGTCTACTTAGATTTTGAAAAGGCTTTTGATACGGTTTCACACAAGAGGTTGGTGTACAAAATAAAGAAAATTGGACTCAGTAATAATATATGCACCTGGATTGAAAACTGGTTAAAGGACAGACAACAGAGGGTTGTCCTAAATGGAACTTTTTCAGGTTGGGCTAAAGTCGTGAGTGGAGTACCTCAAGGATCGGTACTGGAACCCCTGCTTTTTAACTTGTTTATTAATGACCTTGAGGTTGGGATCGAGAGCAAAGTCTCCATCTTTGCTGATGATACTAAATTATGTAAGGTAATAGAATCAGAGCAGGATGTAATTTCTCTTCAGAAGGACTTGGAGAGACTGGCAACGTGGGCAGGTAAATGGCAAATGAGGTTTAATACAGATAAATGTAAGGTTATGCATTTGGGATGCAAGAATAAAAAGGCGACTTACAAATTAAATGGAGATAAATTGGGGAAGTCCTTGATGGAGAAGGATTTAGGAGTGCTTGTAGACAGTAGGCTTAGCAATAGTGCCCAATGTCATGCAGTAGCTGCAAAGGCAAACAAGATCTTATCTTGCATCAAACGGGCAATGGATGGAAGGGAAGTAAACATAATTATGCCCCTTTACAAAGCATTAGTAAGACCACACTTTGAATATGGAGTACAATTTTGGGCACCAATCCTAAGAAAAGACATTATGGAACTAGAGAGAGTGCAGAGAAGAGCCACCAAATTAATAAAGGGGATGGACATTCTAACCTATGAGGAGAGGCTAGCTAAATTAGATTTATTTACATTAGAAAAGAGGCGTCTAAGAGGGGATATAATAACTATATACAAATATATTCAAGGACAATACAAGGAGCTTTCAAAAGAACTATTCATCCCACAGGCAGTACAAAGGACTCGGGGCCATCCCTTAAGGTAGGAGGAAAGGAAATTTCACCAGCAACAAAGGAAAGGGTTCCTTACAGTAAGGGCAGTTAAAATGTGGAATTCATTACCCATGGAGACTGTGATGGCAGATACAATAGATTTGTTCAAAAAAAGGTTGGACATCTTTTTAGATGGGAAAGGTATACAGGGATATACCAAATAAGTATACATGGGAAGGATGTTGATCAAGGGATTAATCCGATTGCCAATTCTTGGAGTCAGGAAGGAATTGTTTTTTTCCCCTTAATGGGGTTTTTTGTTTGTCTTCCTCTGGATCAATAAGTAAGTAAAGATATAGAATAAAGTATCTGTTGTCTAAATTTAGCAAAGGTTGAACTTGATGGACGTACTTCTTTTTTCAACCTCATCTACTATGTAACTATGTAACATGCAAGCTTGATCGAAACTGCATGCGAAATCCGGCACAGGCTCAGGGTTGTCACTGACGGCGGGACCGTCATTGGAAGACGGTGCTGGTGCATTGCTTGGCAGCGACTGTCGTTTCTTAGTTGATTTTAACACGACCCTTCGCCTTTTGCCGTCATCATGATCATAGATACAGGAAAAAGCCGGTGATACACACCAATACCCTCCAACAAATTGTGGCTCAATACGATAAAAACAGGGATCGCTACATAACCTTTTCCTTATTGCACGCTTCCACATATGAGGAGTTGGCAAAAATTTGTAAAAGTCATAGTTTTCGATAAAATACTGATAAATTTGAACAACTGTTGCCATCTTATCCTCTGTTGCATTAATCGCGGCCCATATCAAATCCGCGTAACTTCTGTCGGGTTTTTGGAAAGCGGGCTGCACTTGAACACTCATGGCGGGCGGGTCTCTGGAGAATACTGTAACTGAAACTGGTCTTTGTCTTTCTTTAATATGAAAAGGCTAAATTGATACATTTTTGCAACCTCTTCCTTCAGTCTCAAGGCCAAGTTACAATAGCACACTGTGGTATCTTTTTTAAACGAAACACCTGCAAGTCGACACATTACTGAAGCGCATGCGCATTACAATTCATGAATATCTGCCATCTGGCGGACACACGAAGAATTGCAACCTATTAAATCCGAACCATTCTCAATAAACGCATCAACCGTGCGTCAGCCACGCATGACCCGTGGCTGGGAACGCAAAATGAATGCGGCATGCGCCAGGTGAAGACCGTCGCATTCCAGGAAAAAGCCAAGGAAAACCCGGCGATTTGTTAGAATAAAAGCTGCCGCAGCAGTATGCTGGCTGGAAAATGTTTTATTTGAAATGGGCAAATGAGCAATTATCAAGATCTAGACAATAGTAATTTTGCCCATTACTGTACTGTATGTATTGGGGGGGTTGTTGGGGGTAGAAGAGGTGGGTATTTGGGTTGTTGTGTTTTTTTTTATGTTTATTGGGGGTAGAGAGACTGGGTGAAGGAGGTAGTTGTCATAAGGGTGGGTGGTTAGTCCTACCAGGTGGGTAATGGGAGTAGTTAACCCTTCACTACCATAGTGTTTCCCAGCGCTATGGTAGTGAAGGGCTTAACAACTCCCGCAACTTTCCCACCCTGGGGCAACTACCCCTTTCATCCACCCCCTCTGCCCAAAATAAACAGGCTATTCAAGTTTAACCCCTTCATTACCTTAGGGGCTAGCCACTAAGGTAATGAAGCTGTTTTAATTTTAATTTGAATACTAGTGTGCATGAGCAGGGGGTCTCTGGAGCAAACCGAGGTGATTTCAGGTCCGCAGACCCCCTGCTTCCTGAGATACAGGCCCAGTTATGGGGTGCTTGTATCCCCATGCAATGTTTAAATGTCCCGTGTCACGTGACCGGGACGTTTAAATGCATAGGAGAAACCGGCAACCCATACAGGGGCCTGTATCTCAGGAAGCAGGTGCTCTCCGGAACTGAAATCAACACGGTTTTGCTTCGAAGAGCCCCTGCTCCCACACTCTAGTATTAACGTTTTAATAAAAACACTGTGATCGCCTGCAAGAGCTTTGCAGGTAGAGGTGGGTCTCCCTGTACAGCTCAGATTGCGATTAAATCGCAGGCGGCAGAACTTGGAAAAAATCTCTGATTACTTTGTTGCTACACAGTACGGTTTTGGCATTTTCCTATTGCACGGTTTGAGAGAAGTTCAGATTCTTTCTGAATAACGTGATAACACAAATGACAAACTGTTCGATGGGAACATGCCAAACCTTGCGAAATAGCAGCAAACTCATCGAAGCTACTAGAATAGACCCCTTAAAGCTGCTCTTTAAAAATATTATTGGAAAATAGCTGCATATCTGGCTGTGTGTGTTTCACTCACTATAATCAATGCCTGGGGCTACAACCACCAGTGTGGCAGATATGATGTCAATTAGCACAAATACTACCAGCAGAGTTGGTACAGGCCATTGTGTGGCATGGTCTGTGTGGTATCTGCACACGTCTGGCTTGTTCATTTTTTAATAGTTCATCTCCAGCTACTGCCACCAGTCCACCACCATGATATCATCCATCATCATTGTCATAATGATTCTATTGACAAAACAATAAACTCAAAAATATTCCATATATATTTTCTTGAATATGTCAAATAAATAGCTTTACAATTATTATTTCTTTGCAGTATGTCCATTTTATATATTAATTGAGTGTTTTACCTTTGCTCATTGATGGAGTTGTGTTAGTAGAGACATGGTCAACTAGTTGGGAATATGGTGGGACTATCCAGAATGTATAATTTGAGCACCTGATGCCTTCCTTTGAAAAAAATAAATCTCATTTTATCTAAATGTAATCACAGCAGGACACAGAGCTGTTCTCTGGGAAATGTCATCCTAGGAATAAGCTATTTAGCTTCCAGTTCCAGAGCAGTTTCATAGTCAATCTGACAGTTTTTTTCAACAATAGTCAGGGATAACAAGATATCCAGCACTGTACTCCAACTTTATTTTCTATCCCTCCAGACCAATCCTTTCTTTGTAGCCTTTTTAAAAATGTTAGAATTCTTTTTCAATCCTTAATCTCTGCATGACGCACAGTTGTTGGCAGAATTATTTTGACTGATTAAATATAAACACAATCCAAGTAATCCCAGTTATGGCAATAACAGGATATGATCCATCATCACTGTCATCATCATTATGTTATTTACAAAACCAAAAACTCGAATATACAGGTATGTCATTTAGATTATTAAAATATTATTTTCATCATTTATTGGGGAGGGTCCAAAACACAATAGAACATCACTCAAAATTCCGTGCAGCATGCCATGTTGTACCTGTCTTACAATTTCTAGCAGAATTGACAATTGGCAAATTGAATCCAGGGAATTAGCAATGCAGAATGACAAGACATAATTTCCATAGCATCTCAACTGTCAATGACACAGTGCTTGGCTTATTGTAGCTTGTTAATGTATGTCCTAATACAAATAAAATTACTTTTTACAAAGTGTGTTCTCTCATGTCTGAGCACATTTGTATAACCAGTAGGAAAACACAGCTTTCTATGGAACCACAGCTTTACCTGTGGCTGTGGGACTTGCCAGTCATATCAAAGTGCTTAAATGAGAGTCAGACGGTGTTAGTGCCTTTGCGGCTGGACCAATTCTCTCATCCTGACAGAAGGGCTTAGGGTCCAAGCGTCACACCAAATGCATTGCACACATACAGTAAGTAAATCATTACAGGTATAGACAAACACGTTACAGGTAGTGGAAATATGGTACAGGCATAGGCAATGCCAAGCCTGGGGGAGCATAACAGTTTTAAAACATAATTTACTCTGATGGCTGGGCCAAATTCTTCCACAGAGGAAGAGATTTTATGCCCAGCCGTTACACTGCTGCCCCCCTTGCTGTGAATATCTGGGGTGTTCTTTTCTTCCTCTGCAGGTGCAGCTCACCGGCAGTACCAAAGAGGGGGCTCCATATCAGCTCCTGGCAAACGAGAAGAGTCGTGTATCTCAATAAAACTCCTTTACTCTATACCGGTCATTACTTTTTCAATTATTATTTTTAAATAGTTATGAAAAAAGATACATGTACCTGTTGGACTTTTGAAATGTTAGTGGCACATGAAATGTTAGTGGCAAATGATTTAGAAATAGCCTCCCCAAAACAGGAAATACAAGAATTGCTTAATCGATACCTATAGGAAGAGATGATAAATATTGTTCTGTATTGTTTTGTTTCAAATAATTAATTCATTGTAGCCATATAAATCCAGTGTCCTTACAATATATTCTATGAGTCCAAATAAAAGAGGTATTACCTATGATAGTATTCAAGTCCTCATTAATTTATGAACAAGGAAACAGAGGCTTATAATTATTAAGTAACTTTGTTCAGAACATGTCCTGGAAATAAACCTCATGTAAAGATTGGAAAAGAGAATGAAGAGAAGGCATATGATTAAACGTTCCAAAATATTTCAGTTTTAACAACATACAGTATACAGTAGGAGGGAGGCATATTTCAGTAAAAGAGAAGTGCTAGAACAAGAGGTTATACTCTGAAGCAGTACATCCTCACAGATAGTATAGTGGATTTGTAGAACAGCGTCAAAACAGAAGTGTGCACTAGAATATGTGTAAATTAACATTTGAAATCTTATATTGAGCTCATTGAAATAAATTAGACATAGATACGCCTCCACTCCAACTATCAACTAATTAGACTGACGTACCCCATGAAAACAATGTTACTCCTAGCATATTGCATCCAGTGTTGCATACAAATGGTTATGTATGTTAACTGAAAAGGTGTTCAGCATTCTTATGATAATAATGCTTTAACATATGTATTATGACTTCTGTTATGTTGTATTAATTTGTCACTATCTGTTGGCATATTTAAGGAAATAATGTTTAGTGTGGTAGCTCTGCATGGCATAGATTTGTGGATTTGCAGTGATAAATGGCATTGAAACTCTATGATAAAGATAACATAACTGTTCAAGGTTATACAGTTTTCTCTTGATTATACGCCCACTTGCTGCTTGACATCTCCATAGAGGCGTTTAATCAATGTTGCTGGATAATCAAGTTCCATTATGTTGCTCTTTGACTTCAATCAAAAATTAAACAACCTCCTCTTTTGAAACTACAATAAAATCATTTTAAAATTAAACACTTCTAAAAGACAATATTTATTTATTTATTTACATATGTCAGGCTTGACATTTTGTCTTTTGAATGTTTGTGCTTTATGAGAGAGAGAGAGAGAGAGAGAGAGAGAGAGAGAGAGAGAGAGAGAGAGAGAGAGAGAGAGAGAGAGAGAGAGAGAGAGAGAGAGAGAGAGAGAGAGAGAGAGAGAGAGAGAGAGAGAATGAATACACTATAACCTTTTTTTAAGTAAAAGCCTTGTTGCTTTATTCATTGTAACATCACTGGAAGAAGAGATCAGTGTATCTCGAAAGCATGCACAAATAAAAGCAAGGACGGTATTGTGTATTCATTTTTGGTTATTAAGCTTGGCTAACACTGTACAGATACCTCTACATATATATATATAGCCCCCTTTCCCCCATGTCTAGGGTGACTATGTGTGGTGCGCTATTACCTATAGGCTCACAGGAGGTCTGATCCTCTGCTGCAGGGAGCCTGGGATGTACCTGGTTCGTTTGGTGACAGAGCCTCCACCTGTGAGGGATCCTAAGTGCTGGATAACCCCATCACATGACCTAATACAAGAAATGCACAAAATGTATAGATACCAGGCTTTACTGACCACATATATGATTAGACCACAAAATGTATAACTTAGGCCTCACATGGCCGTGACCTCAACGTGCTCCTAACCACCTTGTCCACATCCTGGTGGGGTTTACCCCAAAGTACTGAGGTTCCCTGGGCACCTAACCTCCCGGTGTCCACAGGAGCCAACCCACCCAATGTGTGTGACAGTGCTTCCCACAGTAAATGTTATAGTTGGTGCACTTGTAGATGGTGTGATATCTGCCGGGTGCTCCAACACCCGGTATCACCAGCTGATGATGGAACCATCTGATCCACCGCTGTCGCCATCAGCGATGGTGTCCACCTGCATGTGGGGTGGTATCCAGCTGGAGGGCCCCAATTTGACAGTCTCTACATAGAGTGAATGTCTGGTCCCAGAGCCCAGGCCGCTGATGCTGCGCAGCATCTTCAGCTGTGTCCCTGACACTGATCAGCTAATGGGGCAGTGTCCCTGTCTAAGGGGCCTGTCCCTGTAGCACCCACAACTTACAGGGGAGTCAGGGTCTACCTGGGGCCTAATAGGGGGTCTCTTGCCTAGTGCAGAGGCCATAGACACTCTAGGGCACATACACTCTTACCCTTCAGTGTCCCAGCTCCGACTGACTTATGGTGCAGGCATGCCAAATGTATCAATCCTAGTCGCAGGGGATTGCTGCAGCCCTATTGGCTGTGTGTCTGCACCTGACTAGAAGCCCCTGGGGCTGCTTGGAGTTGTAGTTCCCCTGCTGATCTATTTCTGTAATGGCCACCGCTGTTTAGGTGTACAGCGCTTGCGCAAGTTGCACCAATATTGCCGCCAGAACCTTGGCCATACTACGCATGCGCGAACGATCCAATGAGCATGTGAACCTTTAAAGATGGTGGTGCCCTGGGCACTCGCTCCACCGGGTGCTTCCACGCCCCTCTGCAGCTCTATCGGAGGTAAGTGGCCATACGGGGAAGTCCAGAGGGGGACCCAAGGGGAACCTTGCCATATTCTCCCCCTGGTGAAAGAACCAACTCCCTGCTTGGGAACAACATAACCATCACACAACATAGTTATAGAATAAAAATGCATAGCGATATATACAACTTAACACATTGTCATGACTTTACATCAGGTTATACATCTTGGTGAACATGACAATTACAGATTTTATTTTGCTCCGAGACCACTGCTGAGATTCGTATTGGAGTGCCCCTAACGAATAATAGGCTACCCAGTTGGGAGGGTACCTTACATGTTGGCTTCTGGAAAGCTCTTCTGCAACTCCCTCTTAGGAGTAGTAATCATATGCTTGAGGCTCAGTCTCTCTCAGTGGGGGTATAACAGTTTCTGAAATGTCTCTGGTGGGTACAAAACAAGGACTTCTGGGGTCCAGAGGAGAGTTCATTGGAGCCACCGGAGTAGGTGTATGCAGCCTGGGCTCATTACCCTTTGCTCCTTCGTGAGGTGCCCCTTGATTTTGGTCTGTCCTACTAGAGGGTCCTTCCATTGGATCCTCATTTTTCTAGCTTACTGTCTCTGAATTTTCTTCAGCTTCATCTGTCTCACCGGCCAATGGTGTAGCCTCTATCTCTGGCTTGTAATCCCCCACTTGCAGGATAGGCAGGAGGTGATTGCAGTGCCAGACCTTTAACCGGCAGGCCCGGCATCTGAGATTCTACCTCAAAGACTCCGGCGCGTCAACGGACGACCAGTTTGTGTTTGCCGGGAATCCCTATGTTGCGGAGGAGAAGAGCGTCTCTGGGACAAATTTCCCGATGGCAGACCTTATGGTCATAGTGCCATTTGTTACCAGCATTCAGATGAGCTGATGCTTTCTCTGCTAATTGGTAGGCTTATTGCAGGCTTTCTTGGAGCCACTGTACATACTTGAAATGCGTCTTTTTGGGTACCCCGTCGATAGATACCCTCAGACATATCTAAAGGAAGCCGTGCTTCTCGCCTGAACATTAAGAAGTAAGGAGTGAATCCCATAGATTCGTGGCAGGTGCAGTTATAGGCATGCACCAATGACTCTACATGTTTACTCCACTCCTTTTGAGAACCCTTTAGACAGAGCCTCTCCCTCTGGGTGGTATGGGGTTGTACGGGAGTTTGTGACGTTCAGTAGCTTCAGCAACTCCCGGATGAAGTTACTTTCAAAGTCCTGGCCTTGATCCGAGAGAAGGCGATTGCATAGTCCATAATGTACGAAGTACCGTTCCCACAATATCTTGGCCACCATAATGGCCTTCTGGTGTTTAGTTGGGAAGGCTTGGGCGTAACGGGTGTAGTGGTCTGTGATCACTAATATGTTTCCGATGCCTCGGGCATCTGGTTCGATACAAAGAAAGTCCATGAATACAAGGTCCATGGGACCCTAGATCTTCAGATAAGTCATTGGGGCGGCTCTGGTAGGGAGTGTAATTGTGTAGTGATCGAAGGACTATATGCTGCAGGTTCCTGGGTAGAACCAGTTGCCTTCTATCCGTGTGGTTATGTTTTATACCAGCCAATAGAGTAGACCCTTGTCGATTTCGAATTTGTCCATTTCCCACATTAGTATTGCGACCGTGTGGGAGCACGTTTCATCAATGAAGGATTGTTTTGCTGGACGGCCTGACGGATAGCTCCGGCCATTGGATCCTGTATATGGTACTGCACCAGATATTTCCAAACGATGATCTTGTCTGGGGTGATATTCATCCCATCTGGGTGGCAATTGGTGGCATGGATAGCCTAGGATTGGCATGCCAGGGAGTCTGCGACCCTCAGTTCTCAGAAGGCCACTCTGTCTTTCACAATGGCTCCGGTCGAGCACATATATCACATCCCTGGTCCAGGGATTTCTTCCCAGAGGTTGTCATCTGGTGTGGTGCTAAGTCCCTGTCTTCTGGATAGAGCATTGGCTCCAATGTTCAAGGGTCCCGGTTTGTACATCAACGTAAACTGGTAGTTCGAGAGGGCTGCCAGCCACCTGTGGCTGGTGGCGTCCAGTTTGGCAGATGTTAAAATGTACGTCAGTGAAATGTTGTCCATACACACTTCAAATGTGACCCCATACAGGTAATCGTGGAGTTTGTCCACAATTGCCCACTTGAGAGCGGGGAATTCGAGCTTGTTAAGCTAATCTGTTCTCTGGGGGTCAAGCTACGGCTGACATATGCTACTGGCTGGAGGCCAGCCGGGTACTTTTAATGCAAGATCACACCCAGGCCTGTTGAAGTTCGCATCCACGTGAAGGATGTATGGCTGCTCGGGATCGGCGTAAGCTAGAACCGGCGCCTCCGTTAAGCTTTTGTTTGGGCCGATGAACGCCTTTTCACAGGGGTCTGTCCACTTGTCATCAAATAGCAGTCGCGCATGGTGGATTTCCACCCTCTATCCTCAAGGTATATCTTGAGAAGGTTGTTGAGGACCTTCGCTTTGCTTCAATATCCCTCCACACTGCTGAAAGGGAAAGGCCGGAATCTCCATCGTGTCAGCTTGAACTTTTCCCTGAATGATATATGTAAGCAGAAAAACAACCTCCAGCTTCTGTTTGTTATTTTCAGTAGAATTAAAATTGTTTTGCTGGTCGTATGCCAGTACTGTGTTTTCCTTAGAATCGGCTTAATCGCAAGTTTTGTTTAAAGTAACCAAGGCTAAATGGAAAGTCCCCAGAAAGAGCTGTTATTTAGTAATATGCTAATATTGTTACGCCTCCAATTTACGCCTCCAGTTAACACCTTATTTCTCTGTATAAATAGTATTGCTTTTCTCCAATAAAGTTGAGACGAGGAATCAGAATTACCCTGTGTGCGTCTTTTTCTTCATCTACCGAGTATTCGTACGTCAACAGATTGAGATCCAACAGCCCAGGGCGTGGTTAAGTCTCCCCGGGTAGAGCAAAACTGTTTTCAGTCACGGCCGGCTGACCTGAGGTCCCCGGCCCATATTGAGTTTAAGAACCTTACAGGTGCCCAGGACAACCTGAGGTCCCCGGCCCATTTTAACTGGAAAGAACCTTACAGAAGCGGCAATAGTACCCGCAGAATCCAAAGAAGTAGCGCAGCTCCATTACATTTTCTGGTCTTGGCAAATTCACCACAGCTTCAACTTTGGCGGGGTCGGAAGCTATTCCATCAGCGGACACTATGTGTCTCACGTAGGTCACTGATATGCAGCAGAACCAGCATTTTTCCAAAGACAGTTTCAAGCCTTCCTTGTCCAGCCGATCCAGCACTTTAAGCAGACGTTCTTCGTGTTCCTCCAGAGTCTTGCCGAAGTCGATCTCATCAAGGTAGACTAAGCACTGCTCTGGGTTCATGTCGACGACGGTCTTACGCTGGAACATTGCCGGGGCCACAAATGCCTTGGGGCATGCGGGTGAATTTATAGAAGCCAAGGGGACATACAAATGCCGTCTTCTCTTGCTCTTCAGCGCTCATAGGAACCTGGTAGTACCCAGATATCGTGTCCAGTACACTGAGCCACCTGCTCCCCGACAGTGCATTGAGAATCTCCTCAACCCACGGCAGGGTGTACTGGTCAGGCACGGTGCGGTTTTTCAGGGTCCGATAGGCAACACACAATCGGACCAACTCATTCTTTTTTCGCACCACCATGATCGGTGACGTGTAGGGGCTACAGGATTCTGTCACAATGCCTACCATCTCAATTGCTTCTAGGACGTCTCTCACGTCTCCACATCTCGGGGAGCGATGTGCCGGGAACGCTCCTAGAAAGGGATGGTATCACTTAGCCGGATGGTGTGCTGGGTGTTCCGGCTACATCTCACATCCATTTCGCTGCTGGAGAACACATCCCGGCGTTCTTCCCACTTGGCCATTAGCTGATCCCTTCACTTGGCAGACAGAGTTGATTCCCCAAAGTCGAATGCCAGCCCGACCAGCTGATCTTGCACCGCAGGAGTGTTCACTTGGGCCATTGTCTCAACAGGGTTGACTGGATATATTCGCCCAGTGTTTGACCTTGATCGAAGGGCATGGGATAATGGGAGATATTCTGAATGAACACCTTGGTCCGGCCAGGAATTTTGTACTTCCTCTCCATACCTCTGGCAAGAGCTTGTAGCCTCGGTTGGCATTGTCTTCGGCATACTCTCTAGTGAGAAGTACTGATCAGCCTCATCACGGCCCGAGTAGCAGCACACTGCGTCCATGCACTTCACTGCCCCTGGTGGAATCTCGGTTAACCCCGCTTGGAGGTTGAAGAGGTCCCCATACCCATTTTGGGACAATAATTTTCAGCACTCTTCCCTAAGTACTAGGTGGACTTGTAATGCAGACAGGGGTAGTACACCGGCCTACTGCAAGTATGCTCGGATCACTACCTGCAACACATCAGTGTTGGTCCCCAATATGATCGGGAGCTTGAGTGTTCTCAGGGCTCGGGAGATATCAAAGCCTCCACATCCATGGTGTGAGACTTGCCGATGTTCAGCTATGGTATCTCCAGCCTAACGTTCACCATGACGTTGATGGGGTAGTCCTCATTGCTGAGTCCCCGCAACTTCATCTTCTCCACCGACTGCAAAGGAGGTGCTTAAGATGTTGGTCGTAGAAAGGGCAGTATACAATGGTCACTTGGGACCCGGTGTCCAGTAAAGCCGATGCATATATGCCATCCACAAGGATGCATATGATTGCAGCCAGTCCCACGCAACTGTAAGCGTCCGATGGGGACGTTTCATCGGGGCTTGGTGCTGGTGTGCTCTCTGAGGATGTGGAGATTGTTTCCGCTGATTGGACCTTTCAGATCGTGGACTTGGGATGGGATATCCTAGTTTTTTTTCTTATTCCGGGCAGTTCCGAGAGAAGTGACCCTTCTGGCCAAAGTTGAAGCAGACAATGTCACTCTGGTCCACCACGCCATTACTTGTTCCACGTGAACCCGCCATTCATCAAACATTTCTTCGCCCAGTGGTATGGGTCGCACCCCAGAGAAGGCTTTTAGTTTTTGGTAATAGTGACCTTTACCGGACTGGGTCAGAGCCATAACCAGTTGGGGTAGAGTGACTCCTAATGCAGAGTCACCACCTGACAGGCGACTGCAGTATACTGATGTGGGGCTTGAAGTCCGAATTGTGCTGCTCTCATACCGGCTAGGGGAAGCTGACAGGTGTGGAGTCTCAGCTTGGCACGATACTTCTAGCAGACTACTGGGAGTTAAAGTCACCTTGGTTATGGGTGAGTCTGCCATGACGGGTGTACTTGAGGTCAGGGGAGAGTCCTCCATCCCTCAAGGGTGTAAGAAGAGGTGGATGCTTCAGCCTTGTAGGGGACCTCGGAGGAAAGTCCCGGGGTGGACGCGGCCATGGGAGGTGATAGCCTGGGGTATATGAGTGGGTAACCCTGGACAGGGTCTCTGATTAATTAGAGCCAGAGGAGCATTTTCAGGCATATTTCTTGCCCGGTGGCTAGTAGTACGGCCCTCCAGCGATAAGCAGTGTCATACTCCCGACCTATGATCCTAGCATTGGTCAGACCAGGAGATTTTCTTGCTTGGTCGTGGACGATAATTGCAGACGTGAGGGAAGGGACTCCTCCCATGGCGACCACGTGGCTCGGGAGTTCATGGCGCTTTAGAGCCCAGTCGTCTACCTCTTGTTGAAAGGGCACGAACATGGTGTGCAACTTTGATTCTCTAATTTAACTGCTGATTCGGGCACCCCAGGTCAGATTCCCAGCAGCGCCTCCAAATGTGACAACGCCTCCACCTGCAAGGGATTCTAACAATGCTGGATAACCCCATCACAGGACCCAATACAAGAAATGCACACACTTGTATAGATAACAGGTTTTACTGACCACATATTTGATTAGACCACAACATGTATAACTTAGGCCTCGCACGACCGTGACCCCGCCATGCTCCCAACCACCTTGTCCATACCATGGTGAGGTTTACCCCAAAGTACTGAGGTGCCCTGGGCACCTAACCTCTCAGTGTCCACATTAGCCAACCCACCCAATGTGTGTGATAGTGCTTCCCACAGTAAATGTTATAGTTGGTGCACTTGTAGATGGTGTGATACCTGCCGGGTGCTCAAACACCTATACCACCAGCTGATGATGGAACGTCTGATCCAGCACCATTGCCATCAGTGATGGCGTCTGCCTCCATGTGGAGTGGTATCCATCTGGAGGGTCCCACCTTGACAGTCTCTACATAGAGTGGATGTCTGGTCCCAGATCACAGGCTGCTGATGCTGCGCCGCATCTTTACAGTAGATGTGTCCCTGACACTGATCAGCTAATGGGGCAGTGTCCCTGTCTAAGGGGCCTGTCCCTGTAGCAGCCACAAACTTACAGGGGAGTCGGGGCCTAGCTGGGGTCTCTGGCCTAGTGCAGGTGCCACAGACACCCTGCACATACACCCTTACCCTTCAGTGTCCCATCTCTGACTGACTCATCGTGCAGTCGCGCCAAATGTATCAATTCTAGTCACAGGGGATTGCTGCAGCCCTATTGGCTGTGTCCCTGCACCTCACTAGCAGCCCCTGGGGCTGGAAGTTTTAATTCCCCTGCAGATCTATTTCTGTAATGGCCACTGCTGTTTAGGTATACAGCGCATGCGCAAGGTGCACCAAGATGGCCGCCAGAACCTCCAATGTTCATGTCACCTTTAAAGATGGCTGTGCCCTGGGCACTCGCTCCACCATGGAGCTCCAGCAACGCGCTCACCTCCCCAACAACCCAGACCGGGAGTACCGCAGCTACCGGCGCTTTCTGGCTTGCCCAACGCCACTACGCAGCTCTATCGGAGGTATGGGGCCATACGGGGAAGCCCAGAGGAGGACCAAGGGTAAACCTAGCCACATATATATATATATATGACAAACAAAAAAGAAAAAAGCAGCGCCTCTATTAAACCAAATCAATAAAGTGCATGAACTGTATATAATAATAAATGATAATAATATATAATAAATAAACGATATAAACTATATAGTAAAAAATATATATTCAAATCAATAAAACTGTAAACCATGAACTTATTAGATAAATATATAAATATGCAATATAAAATATCAAAAACAGAAAAAAGAAGGTATAAAAACCAGTCCTCAAAAATAAGTCCAATAATGATGTGGGTTCCGGTATGGAGGGTCTCCGGCAGCTCTCAGTGTGGTCAAACCAGGTCCACAGTGAATCTAGGGGAAAAAAAGGAAGAGAGAGCGCACGCCCATAGCGTAAAATTGTATTTTAATGAGGGGAGGGGGAAAGGGGGGTAAAAAATGCACTCACAAGGGTACAATAAAATCAAGCATTGCGTGATATAATCACCACCATCCGGTACGTGTCTGCAACGTCTTGGGGCAGTCCCTGTCTTGCAGTCTCAGGATCGTACTCCTAAACAGATGTCCAGAGCAGATGGTATTCACTCCTGCAGTATAAGAGTCCTGTAAGATGGCTCCGTGTTGTAGGGGCTTCTGCAGCAGTTGCGCATGGATCAGTCTGTTCCAGCGCTCGTTGATGACGTCAGTGTCAATGAGTCTGACGTAATGACGCTCCCTGACGCGTTTCGTCACTCTCGGGTAACTTTCTCAAAGGGTAGTGTGGAGATGGGGGAGGTCCGGTATTTATATAAAGAGTCCAATCATCTCAATTACTTTAATCGTCCCCCTTTCTCAGCTGAAAGTGCTAGGTGCTCATACATATGTGCAAATGCCTAGGTGCAAATGGTGAATGTATAATATTACAATCCTCCTCAAAGTCTTCTTCCACAGACCTGGTGGGATAGATGGAACGCTCAAATTGATCAATAAATTCTGGTGATCCAGATATCGAGTCCGACTCTCTCAGCAACGAAGTGAGTGCATCAATGCAGACTTTCTCTTTGTATTCAAAGCATCAGAGCAGGTATATGCAAACACGTGGCGTTTCAGGACAGACACGTCCTCTCCTCAGACCTATACACCCATATATATGAACCAAATTCACGAACGAATACCGCAGTATGAACAACCGCTGAAAATAAATGATGTCCAAAAACCAGAAAATCCCTGTTTGAGATAAAGGACTTATACTGGTGGTGCTTGAGGGGTAAATAATTAATGCGAAAAAAGACCCTCACATAAAGCACTCGAACACATAAAAAAAAAATACCAAATAATTTTAATCCATTAAATCATCAAAAAGAAAATGTTTTACAAACACATATAATATATAAAAGTGATACACATGGAAAATTGATTAGAAACCCTGCCTGCAAAAACTCTAAATAATAAGGACAAATACAAAGGACTGTCAAAAATATAAGAGAAAAAGGAAAATGAAACTTCTAAGAATAAAACCACAGTGGGAACAGAAGTGCCCATTGTGATTACAACCAGACGGTCATGAACTAAGAGGTCAATTCATAACCTTAAACTCTAATGGCTATACTAGTATGACTAATAATAAAGCCAATGATAGAAAATGAGGGGCACCCTTGTAAGTACATGAATCACACATAAGAGGTAGTCTTCCTATCCACATACTGTATATACATGCAAATGAACATGTGTTAAATGGTAAGTACCCCCAAGGAGACTGTAGGCTGCAAACGTAACCTAAACCAAGGGGGAGATGGCACATTTGAAGCATAAATAAATGGTATCACAATGTCTTGAGGTATATGACCTCTACAGTATGTGACAATGCACTATAGAGACACCAGTCCAATGACTAGTGTGGTACGCATTAAGACAGCAAAAATTAGCTTGATTGAAATACTCAGCCCATCAATGCACAGGAAAAGAGTCCTCTGTGTTGAGAATGACGGAAAAAGAGTCCAGCAAGGGTCAACCCCAACAATGTACAGCAGAAGCCACAGTGCGACAGAGTCCTTGAATAAGCAGAAAAGTATGCAAAATAGAGCAGCAGGAAGCGTCCGTCCTAAACCACTAAAATGTTTCGCCCTTCTGGGCTTCTTCCCAGAGTGGTGAAATCACATTGGAACAGCCCCATATTTTTATTTAAACTCAATTTTTATTAAAAATTTTCAGGAGAGGGGTAAATGGAGAAAATAAAAGAAGGGGAGGGAAGGGTACAAAAAATAGAGACGGGAGGGGGGGGGGGGGGAGAACACATCCATTTAGAATTTTACCTAGCAAATCATCTTATAACATTCATACACATAGTCAGTATACTGTACATAGCAGTTTTTACAACAAAATTAGGTGGGTATTAATATTTAGTTGCCCAGCACCCAAAATCCATGGCAACCACACCTTCTGGAAATCTGCGCATGTATCATTGTTAAGACTAACCAATTTTTCCATGCAGCAAATCTGCCAGACTTTATTTTTAACTTTAGGAATTGAGGGGATAGTTGGTTGATTCCATACTGTCGCTAGTTCGCGTCTTGCGGCTGAAGATAAGTGGCATAATAATTTATTCTCATGTCTCATGAGAAGGTGATATGCTTTGTTTAATAGGAATAACCAGGGATCTAGAGAGAGGTCCAAGCTAAAAAACCTCTGTGACCTTTCATGATTTCCAGCCAATAAGCTGATATGAGTGGACACCCCCACCACATATGGAGAAATGTGGCCTGTACTCCACAAGCCTTCGGACATAATGTTGAGTACTCTGGAATGAATTTAGCTAGTCTCATGGGTGTCAAGTACAACCTCATCATAACCTTACAGGTGTTTTCTCTGATCGTGATACACATTGAGGATGTAGCAACCGTCTGAAAAATATCATTCCAGTCTTCCATGTCTAGTTCCTCCCCCAGATCCCTTTCCCATTGGATCATAAATTTTAGTTTTTGATTCATATGAGGAGGAGGGCTAACAAAGTACCCGTACTAGTTAGATATCAGTCCAGACGTGTTTCTGTCTGCTAGACAAAGTGACTCAAATCTAGTTAGCAATTTGGGGGGTCGGATTTTGTTATAGAAGACCTTTAATTGAAGGTATTGAAGGAACTGACTGTTTGGGATAGCTTTTTCTTTATGGAAATATTCAAATGGTCTACGAAATCCCTCTGAACCTACATCTTTTAATCTTGTGACACCCGCTGTTTTCCAGTCGCCAAACCCATTGCTGCCCATTCCTGGACCAAATTCTGGGTTGTCAAATAATGGAGTTATAAGAGAATTACGTGTTGTAAGTAGGCGTCGAACTGCAACGGAGTCCCAAAATTTGAGTGAGTGGGCTATAATTTGGCTGGATTGGAGAATTTCGGGTCTCTTCCTCATGCGTGACCACAGAAAATTACTTAATTCAACGGGGGCAACTAAGTCCATTTCCAAAGTTACCCAGCCTCTGTGGTCTGAGTTAGAGTGCCATAGGATTAGCTGACTTGTCTGGGCTGCCTTATAATAAAAAATAAGGCATGGGAGACCCAGGCCTATTGTCTTGTTCGTATATTGAAAATTCTCTTACCAATTCTTTGTGTTTTATTTTTCCAAATAAATTTGTTTATAATAGACTGTAGATTCTTAAATTCCTGTAGTACCAAGGGAATGGGCAGAGTCTGGAAAAGATATAGGAGGTGGGGCAGTATGTTCATTTTTATGCTATGTATTCTGCCTATCCATGATACATTGGAACAGCCCCATCTTTAAGGGAAATCCAGGTGCTGATGTCAGGTTCGCGCCACTCCAATGCTTTATCTTTGATAAAGCGCTGCAAGAGTGCGAAACGCGTAAGAGGGATACTTCACATCCTCCTGTCCATGCTGTCATGTTTATTACATGAATAAACCTCATTTTTAATAGCAGCTTTATGGTTTGGTCCCCGTTTTCCGTTTGCTGTGCTCTTCCGGTTTCTTATCCACGTGGATCAACAGGAACTGTTTTTTCTATTCATCATCAGTGGAGATGCTCGCTGTAGAAGATTCCTGAATAGTCACAGACTGTGATTACTACAATTATCCTCACTAATGCCATTGTGCTGCTTATATGTGGGAGAATCTACCTTGCTGCCGTTCACTTGTATTTTAGGGAAACAGTGCTATCTGTGATCACCATCAAGACACATTGAACTATTATTTGGCAGGTCTACATCACTGTGACTAATTGGACATTTATTTCATCATTCAGCATTTATGGATTACCAGATATACAGTCATGTGAAAAAGAAAGTACACCCTCTTTGAATTCCATGGTTTTACATATCAGGACATAATAACAATAATCTGTTCCTTAGCAGGTCTAAAAATTAGGTAAATACAACCTCCGATGAACAACAACACATGACATATTACACTGTGTCATGATTTATTTAACAAAAATAAAGCCAAAATGAAGAAGCCATGTGTGATAAACTAAATACACCCTTACTGCTTCCATAGGAATTAAGATGCTAAGTAGCAGACAGGTGCTGCTAATCAAATGCCCTTGATTAATTGACCATCAGCAAGTGTGACCACCTCTATAAAAGCCAAAGTTTTAGCAGTTTGCTGGTCTGGAGCATTCAGGTGTGTTAACACAATGCCAAGGAGGAAAGACATCAGCAATGATCTTATCGAAGTGTAACCCTTTTTGTGAACCGGCCGACCCACCCAATCTCACATTGGCCCCTCGTGGTCTAACCGGTTCCTTTCCCCGCAACACACCTGCTCTAAGGGACTACTGGTAACTGCATAACACCTGTGGCTCCAGGACATCTGAGCCTCCGCTAGCTGGGAGCCTGGGGAAACCCTTACCATTACCTGGTGCAGGGCCTCCACTTACCCAGGATCCCCGTTATGAAAGATAGCCCTGGGTAAGAAATACAATAACACTCATAGATAAAATACTAACACTTTACTAACACGACATGTCACACATCACATAACATAACATAACATAACCTGATGCTCTATCCGCATCACCTCAGCCCAATGTCTGGTGTTCCCTCCCAGTGTCCTGTGATCCCCCACACCCAATGTCCCGTAATCCTACGGAGGTCGTGGGTGACTGCGCAGTCACTATGTGAATAGGCCTGTTGGTGCACTTATAATACTGAAGTACCTTCCGAGCACTCCGATGCTCGGGACCGCAACACACTTCTCAAAGGGTCAGACGTCCGTCTGATCCTTTCCAGGTACTTCTGCCGTGGACCCCAACGAGGGTCCCACCGCTCCACGGGAACTGCAACCGAATCACGGCAACACCAACCGCATGGGAACAGCAACCGCCGCTATCCCTAACTAACCCTATCAGGACAGGAACCCTAACCTAGGGCCTGTCCCTGATGAACCACAACCTGGGATGGCTTGGGGAAAACTCCTAGGGCCTGTGGAACAATAACCTGCCCCCCCTTCCCCTAGCTACCCAGTCCTATCTGTCTCACTAACAACTAGCTATTAACTAGCTAACAGTCTGCAGCAGACACACAGCTCACACTGTCAGCCTGCAGACATCCACACACGCTGCACACACTGCGCCCAGCACATGCAGCAACACACACAGAACGATACACACCATTCACTGGAACCCGCAGCAAATCCACTGCTCGCACGCTGTGCCTATTTGCCAGTGCGCACAGCCCTATCCGCTGTGGCACTGCCAAACTGCACCTTCCACACCTAAGGGTAACCTCCCTAGCTAGGGCCATCCCTCTTCAGTTACCCCCTGCCCATACCGGGAATTGGGGCCTGCCTGGAGACCTAAGGAGAACCCTTACCTGGTGCAGGAGCCACTCGCTCCCTGCACCCTTCCTACTCCTTCCTTCTCCTCTGCCTGACTGACGCAGCAAATCCCGGGAAATGTATCTATATTCCCGGGCTGAGCTTCCTCCAGCCCTATTGGCCGCTATCAGACACCTGGTGCCTGTCTCCCTATGCCTCCTGGGAATTGTAGTTCCCAGGGGGCTGTCTATGTATTGGGGCCGCGTGCGCACAAGCCCTGCGCATGCGCGAACTCTCAATGGCCGCCGCAACCTCACTCTCCTCTTCCCTGCCCTCGCACGATCTACCTCTAGCCGCCGAGTTCCTCCTGCACATGCGCGACCTGTCTGGGGCCTTCCCTGAGCTTGCCGGTCCTTGCGCATGCGCGAACCTATGCGCAATGGCGGCGCCCTCTCCTTCGCAAGCCGGGCCGGTGGCAACGCGATCGCGGCCCTAGCGACGGCCCGATCGCGTCCCCGGCAACCGGCCTGCACCGCAGGGCAACGCGCTACTCCCTGCACTGGCCCCCACCCTCACGAAGTGCCGGCGGGTCCGTCGCAGCCTCCGGCGGCACCCACTACCACACGGCACTCGCAGAGAGGGGCCAGAAAGCTTAAATTTACCTCAGGGCTACATTCTCCCCTTCGCAGAATCCCAACGCCCTCGCTTGGGTAGCAACCATACAGTGGATTATTTTAATGGAAAATGCATTGTAACCGATACATCACACACAAGCAATTCCCCATTTGTACCCAACATCCCCGCATGGATACCCGAGGCCAGCTGAGTCTCAGAGTGGAGTGCCCCTAACAGACTGGGTGAGGGTATCCCACCTTGACTCCTGTGAGTCTTTTGGAGCTCAAGACCTGTCCCTTGCACCAACCCACCTTCTCCCTCTCGCAGAAAAAAATGTATGGGGTCCTGGGTGTTGACCCTTGCCGGATCCTCCGGTCTCGTCTCACGGGAGACAGGGAGGCTCAGTCTCTTGCCTCGGTCCACCACATGGCGAACATAACACTCCATCGTGCACCTGGGAGAGGCCACAACTACCAGAGCGGTCTCAACACAGTCCTTGTCCGCTCCAGCAATCCCTTTAATGGTGACTTCTTCCGCGGACGGCACCACTTCTTCGGGTAGGCCCGGGTCTTGAGAAGGCCAAGCTTGGAGACTCCTCGTGCAGGAGTATGTGTCGCTCCGGTCCGCTACACCGGATACCTGGATGAGGTCGGATTCGTTCCATGATCCGCAGAGATCTTCTGGGGGAGACACCTCCACCAGGACGCGATGACGGGGTGAGCCCATCGCCCGGGCGACCCTACCTTTGGAGTCACCAGGCTCCACGATCACCGGGGAGCTCACACCCGACACCCCTGGGGCAGTCAACTTACCCCTATCACTGTCGGCAGGTACTGAACCCAAGCCTGGGACCGCTGGTACCTCGGTGGTAGGCCGGACTGGCCGTTGCAGGGCACACGGGCCCACATCATGGTCTGCCTCAGTTGAGGTGGTTGCCTCGGTGACCTCACTGGAGTGGTCCGCCGGCAGGCGCATCACCACGCTCGGTTGGTCGCTAGAATCACCACACATGGTCGGGGGTATAAACACCTTACTCTGGCCTTCCGGGATCTGTGGTTCTGGTCTCGGTGGTTCCTGCTCGGGAACCGGGTCTGGAACCGACATCTGGAGCTCCGCCTTCAGCGGCTCTGGCTCAGCGTCTAGAAAGTCCATTTGGGCACACGGCCCCTCCACCACCTCCATCGCTGAAGTGGGAAAATTAGTAGCGGCTTCACCCACCTTGGTAGCACCATCAAGCGCATCTTTCTCCGTAGGTTCCGCCATCAGAGGTTCCTGCTCTTCCTTCTCAGGGAAAGAACAATCCAGTTCTGCTACAGTGTCCTCCCCCACTGGCAGCTCGGTAGGCTGCGGCAGTTTGGGTTGCAGGAACTGCACCGCACAGTCAGGGCACTCGGGCCCTCGGGTCAGTTCACCCACAGGACACTCACATTCATGCAGACAGCCGTGCAGGCATTCTTCCCCGTCTACCACGGTCATCGTGAGGGCGACGGCTAACTCAGTGGACCCGTCCGCCCAGCCACCAGTCGCTTTCCAGTCTCTTAATGCACACGGGCACACCACCATTGGCAAGACTAAATTGGGGGCCCGTACGATTCTATACAGCCAAGGGTGTTTTTCTCGGCATCCCTTGCTTTCCTTAGGGGGAATAGGAATTTTTGATTTCTGCTCAAGACACTCCCTCCCCCTGGTGGACTCTATAGGAGGAGCAGCACAGTCTTTCAGGGAATGTTGCGAGCTCTGTTCTGAGTCACTCACAGTGTGGGGGCGGGGCTCTGGCTTTCCCGCCAGTCCTGGGAGAAGGTTTGCAACATTTTCCTGTGCATGCTGGCAGTCAGCCGCACACGTGCCATTTTGATTTGGCGGGAGCCGCCATTTTAGGTGGGGCTCACGGTCAATGTCTATAGAGCTCTCGTTGCAGGTAGAAACTGCCAAGTCAGGGTAGATAAAGGGGCACCCATCGGTCGGACCCCCGGGCAAATTTAAAAACTTAGGGCCATCTTCCTCGCTTAGGGTCTGTCCTACATATATCAGGACAGTACTCCATTGCACGGTGTCATCATACCTTCGCCCTCTGACCCACGTACCCGACAGTCCAGGGAGCTTCCGAACCTGCGCCTGGACTTCTAACAAGGGCACGCCAGCCGGGACTGCCCCCACGGCAATCAGGAGTGACGTTCACCTTCAAGGCCCAAGCGTAGACCTCCTGCTTTGAGAGCACCCACATGGTGGAACAAAAATAGGACACAAATTAGAAAAACATGTACAGGGCACCCCAGGTCTGATATCTCAGCAGCGCCTCCAAATGTAACCCTTTTTGTGAACCGGCCGACCCACCCAATCTCACATTGGCCCCTCGTGGTCTAACCGGTTCCTTTCCCTGCAACACACCTGCTCTAAGGGACTACTGGTAACTGCATAACACCTGTGGCTCCAGGAGATCTGAGCCTCCGCTAGCTGGGAGCCTGGGGAAACCCTTACCATTACCTGGTGCAGCGCCTCCACTTACCCAGGATCCCCGTTATGAAAGATAGCCCTGGGTAAGAAATACAATAACACTCATAGATAAAATACTAACACTTTACTAACACGACATGTCACACATCACATAACATAACATAACATAACCTGAATCTCTATCCGCATCACCTCAGCCCAATGTCTGGTGTTCCCTCACAGTGTCCTGTGATCCCCCACACCCAATGTCCCGTAATCCTACGGAGGTCGTGGGTGACTGCACAGTCACTATATGAATAGGCCTGTTGGTGCACTTATAATACTGAAGTACCTTCCGAGCACTCCGATGCTCGGGACCGCAACACACTTCTCAAAGGGTCAGACGTCCGTCTGATCCTTTCCAGGTACTTCTGCCGTGGACCCCAACGAGGGTCCCACCGCTCCACGGGAACTGCAACCGAATCACAGCAACACCAACCGCATGGGAACAGCAACCGCCGCTATCCCTAACTAACCCTATCAGGACAGGAACCCTAACCTAGGGCCTGTCCCTGATGAACCACAACCTGGGATGGCTTGGGGAAAACTCCTAGGGCCTGTGGAACAATAACCTTCCCACCCCTCCCCTAGCTACCCAGTCCTATCTGTCTCACTAACAACTAGCTATTAACTAATTAACAGTCTGCAGCAGACACACAGCTCACACTGTCAGCCTGCAGACATCCACACACTCTGCACACACTGCGCCCAGCACATGCAGCAACACACACAGAACGATACACACCATTCACTGGAACCCGCAGCAAATCCACTGCTCGCATGCTGTGCCTATTTGCCAGTGCGCACAGCCCTATCAGCTGTGGCACTGCCAAACTGCACCTTCCACACCTAAGGGTAACCTCCCTAGCTAGGGCCGTCCCTCTTCAGTTACCCCCTGCCCTTACCGGGAATTGGGGCCTGCCTGGGGACCTAAGGAGAACCCTTACCTGGTGCAGGAGCCACTCGCTCCCTGCACCCTTCCTACTCCTTCCTTCTCCTCTGCCTGACTGACGCAGCAAATCCCGGGAAATGTATCTATATTCCCGGGCTGAGCTTCCTCCAGCCCTATTGGCCGCTATCAGACACCTGGTGCCTGTCTCCCTATGCCTCCTGGGAATTGTAGTTCCCAGGGGGCTGTCTATGTATTGGGGCCGCATGCGCAGTAGCCCTGCGCATGCGCGAACTCTCAATGGCCGCCGCAACCTCACTCTCCTCTTCCCTGCCCTCGCGCGATCTACCTCTAGCCGCCGAGTTCCTCCTGCGCATGCGCGACCTGTCTGGGGCCTTCCCTGAGCTTGCCGGTCCTTGCGCATGCGCGAACCTATGCGCAATGGCGGCGCCCTCTCCTTCGCAAGCCGGGCCGGTGGCAACGCGATCGCGGCCCTAGCGACGGCCCGATCGCGTCCCCGGCAACCGGCCTACACCGCAGGCAAACGCGCTACTCCCTGCACTGGCCCCCACCCTCGCGAAGTGCCGGAGGGTCAGTCGCAGCCTCCGGCGGCACCCGCTACCACACGGCACTCGCGGAGAGGGGCCAGAAAGCTTAAATTTACCTCGGGGCTACAGAAGCAATTGTTGCTGCCCATCAATCTGGGAAGGGTTATAAGGCCATTTCCAAACAATTTCAAGTCCATCATTCTACAGTGAGAAAGATTATTCAAAAGTGGAAAACATTCAAGACAGTTGCCAATCTTCCCAGGAGTGGAAATCCCAGCAAATTCACCCCAAGTTCAGACCGTGCAATGCTCAGAGAAATTGCAAAATACCCAAACGTTACATTTCAGACTCTACAGGCCACAGTTAGCATGTTAAATGTTAAAGTTCATGACAGTACAATTAGATAAAGACTGAACAAGTATTGTTTGTTTGAAAGGGTTGCCAGGAGAAAGCCTCCTCTCTAAAAAGAACATGGCAGCACGGCTTTGGTTTGCAAAGTTACATCTGAACAAACCACAAGACATCTGGAACAATGTCCTTTGGACAGACGAGACAAAAGTGGAGATGTTTGGTAATAATGCACAGCGCCACGTTTGGCGAAAACCAAACACAGCATATCAGCACAAACACCTCATACCAACTGTCAAGCACGGTGGTGGAGGGGTGATGATTTGGGCTTGTTTTGCAGCCACAGGACCTGGGAACCTTGCAGTCATTGAGTCGACCATGAACTTCTCTGTATACCAAAGTATTCTAGAGTCAAATGTGTGGCCATCTGTCCGACAGTTAAAGCTTGGCCGAAATTGGGTCATGCAACAGGAGAATGATCCCAAGCACACCAGCAAATCTACAACAGAATGGCTGAAAAAGAAATGAATCAAGGTGTTGCAATGGCCCAGTCAAAGTCCAGACTTCAACCCGATTGAAATGCTGTGGCTGGACCTTAAGAGAGCCGTGCATAAACAAATGCCCCCAAATCTCAATGAACTGAAGCAACGTTGTAAAGAAGAGCGGGCCAAAATTCCTCCACAACGATGTGAGAGACTGATAAAGTCATACAGAAAATGGTTACTGCAAGTTATTGCTGCTAAAGGTGGTTCTACAAGATATTGAATCATAAGGTGTACTTAGTTTTTCACACATGGCTTCTCCATTTTGGCTTTATTTTTGTTAAATAAATCATGACACGGTATAATATGTCATGTGTTGTTGTTCATCTGAGGTTGTATTTACCTGCTAAGGAACAGATGATTGTTAATGGAGATCCAGGGGAGCGTCGCCAAGTGCCCAAAAAAAGAAGAAATGTGGATAGTGTAATACAGTAATGTGATAATAAATAAAGAATGTGCTTCAAAATTCCTACTCACAAGCAAAGTAGAAAAAGGAGCATTTGTGCCAATCTGGAACTAAATTTCATCCCAGTCTGGAGGTGTGGTATATGGGTCAGCAATCTCAAGGAAAAGAGAAAACAGCCATGGTGCAGATCAAAAATAACAAGATTTATCAATAAAAGCTCACAAATGGAGGCTTACGGAAGTATGAGAAGTAAAAGCATTGAACAGCTGGGTCTTTGGTTCGTCACAGCTCTCACCGCCCGGTACACGCTGTTACAGCTCTCTAGTGCGTCACTTCTGGATCGTGACGTCACAGTTTACCGGAACGGAGGACACCGCCAGGGATCCCACTGCTTCTCTCCTCCTCTAAGATGGCTAACGGGCCAAACTCTACGCGTTTCGACGTAATGATATCTTCATCAGGAGTGGCTTTTGGTACTGATATCTAAGGATATATACCCAATACTTAGCTAGGATTGGTGAAAACACGGCGCATACAAAGTTGTAATTAATCAAATATATGTGAGCATATAATTAATCCAAAACATGTAAACATATGATTCTATTGTATGATCCGTAACTTTATGTCAATATGTGCATTAATGACAATTTAAAAGGTATATTAATAGATCTATAATACACATAGTAACAGAACACAATTAACTAACTATATATGTATAAATCTAATTACAAATAAACCAGGTATTATTAACATATATGATAAAACATATATCTATTGAATGGTAATGTTGCCCCCCAAAACCAATATAACCATAATACATCTTATTAGGAAAACATCTTTATAAACGACGATTGTTGAGACCTAATAGCCATATGAGAGAACAAGAAAGAGAAGACATAATTAGCATCCAATACATCTAACATATTAAGAATAAATTTAAAATAGACATTAAAAATAAAATTAAAAATATATTAAAAATGGTATTAAAAATATCAGTAGCAATATTATGAATTTATTAAAAAATAGACATAGGGAAGAAACATATTGAATAATTAAAAATCTTATAAAAATACTCCTATATCGAGCTCAGCATTTAGGCCATCTGGAACTAACGTCTTTAATGTAAATATCCAAAAGAATTCCCTTTTGGTTAGTTCCAGATCTCTGTCTCCCCCTCTCCAATGAGGGAGAACATGTTCAATGGCACTAAATTTAAAACCTGATATATCGCCCTGATGTTTGCTGATAAAATGTTCAGACAGTTGGTGGGTCATGACTTTACATCTAACATTACCAATATGTTCTAATATTCTAATATTCATTTGTCTCTTTGTTTTACCAACATATTGTAACCCACATGGGCACTCGATGAGATAAATAATAAAATTAGTTCTACAAGTAATATGTTTATTAATAGTATATTTTTTCTTTGTTACATTCGAAACAAACTCATGTTTATCAATTGCTCGATGTGCACAGGCTTTGCATGTGGTGCAACCAAAAAAAACTTTAATAGTGGGTAACCATCTATTTAATGTTAAATTATTTTTAGGCAATTCGCTAGGTGCAAGTTGGTCTTTGAGTGTTCTTGCTCTTTTAAATATAACAACTGGCTTGTCAGGAACCATATCTCCTATAATCTTATCATTTTTAACTATGTGCCAATATTTATTTACATTGTTAACAATCTTTCCAGCTTGTCTATTGTAATTTGTAATAAAAGAAAAATTAAAATCATTCTTGTCTTGTTTTTGTTTCTTACATACATCCACCAATAAATCATCCCTTTTTAAATTGTCCACTTTTTGTATCGCTGACTGAACAATTTCTTTATTGTACTCTTTCTCATAAAATCTTTCTTCGAGAAATTTAGTTTGATTCTTTAAATTTGCCTCATCTGTACAGTTCCTTTTCATTCTTCTAAATTGCCCATATGGCACGTTGCGAAGCCAACTCGGGTGGTGACAACTGGTTTGTAGTATAAAATTATTTTTATCAACGTCTTTAAAATGTGTCATTGTTTTAATAATACCTTTTTCTATGTAGATTAACAGATCAAGGAAATTAATTCTATTCTTACTATAGTCACAAGTGAATCTTAAATTGAGATCATTATCATTGATATATGAAATAAATTTTAAAAGACTCCCCTCATCTCCCCTCCAAATAAAAATGACATCATCGATAAATCTCGGCCATAGGACCAAATTCGCACCCAGCTCAGCAATTGACCAAATTTGATAATCTTCCCATACCGACATGAAAAGGTTTGCGTAGCTGGGGGCGAATTCGGCACCCATGGCGGTTCCAAGTTTTTGTAAATAATTTTTTTTTTCAAACCAAAAATAATTATGTTTTATTATAAAATGTATGCAGTCTAGAATGAAATTAGCTTGTTCATGAGTCATATTAGGGTATTTCGAAAGTATTTTATCTATTGCATTAAATCCCTGTTCGTGACTGATGGATGTATATAGGGATGTGACATCGCCTGTAACAAGATAAAAATCATCTTCTCATATCTGTCCTTTAAGAGTTCTTAAAATATCTGTTGTGTCTCTAATATAGGATTTTTGATTGTTAACATATTTTTGAAGAAAAATATCTACATATGCTGATAGATTTGAGGTAAGGGAATCGATCCCTGCTATGATGGGTCTTCCCAGGGGGTTCTTGGGGCACTTATGCAATTTTGGGAGGTAGTAGAAGATGGGTAACTTTGGATTAACCTGATTTAAAAAATCAAATTCTTTGTCATCTAATATACCATCCATTTTACCTCTATTAAGGAGTACCTGTAATTCTTTTTGAAATTGAATAGTGGGGTCTCTAGGGAGTTTACAATATGTAGTTTTGTCACCCAAGATTCTTTTAGACTCCTTGATATAATCTTCTCTATTTAATTTAACTACCCCTCCCCCTTATCAGCTTGTTTTAAAACTATTTCCCTATCTTCAGTTAGTACTTTTAATGCTTCCCTTTCTGGTTTAGTGAGATTATTGTTAAATGGAGAATTGGTAGATGTTAGTTTTTCCAAATCTTTTATAACCAAATCCGAGAAAACCTCCAAATTTTACCCTTGCAATGACCAGGATAGAATTTAGACGGCATCTTAAGGCCAGAATGAATCACCTTTTTATTCATATCTTGTTTGGGAAAACTCTTTGTATCCATTTTTAGATTATCATTAGTTTTAATTTCCACCTCTTTAGACTTGAAAAAACGCTTAAGGGTTAGCTTCCGTAGAAATTTTTGAGCATCAACAAACAGACCAAAATTATTTGGACCTGTTGTTGGTGCAAATTTTAATCCTTTAGAAATAATATCTTTTTCTGGCGAAGTTAAAATCCTTGAACTTAAATTAAAAATATTTTGTATTTCCCTTATTTTCTTGAGATTTTCCTTTTTTCCTTTTCTTCTCTTTCCTCATTTTCCTCGTTTCTTTCTCTCTTTTTGGTGTACTTTTTCCCTCGGTTCTTTCTCCCTTAGCAGATGAAACCGATTTGAGGACCCCCCTTCCCCTAAAAAATTATCACTCTTGTTAGTTGAATATTTTGAGAAAATGTGTTCTCTTTTTTCCTCTCTAGTTGTAACTCTATGTGTGTTACTACTTTCGTCATCAGAGTCTTCACTATCACTTTTCCTCCTTTTTTCACTATGTGGGTTAGTTTTGGAGGTGCTTCCGTAGGCCTTGGGGGAGACCGTTTATGTTCGAACCTCCAATTACCCCTCTCAGGGGCATAGTGATTTTTTTTATGATAATTTTCTTTTCCCCTTTTATCCCCATTATAATTGTTTTTTTTCATTTGAGGGATTTTTGGAGGAACTTTTTGAGTTTTAGACTCTTGTGGATCAGTGATAGCCTCTTTTTTGGTAATGTAAATTTTCTTATTGTTAGGTATTATCTTTCGAAGTGGGCCATCTTTATAATCTTCCTCATCTCTATTCAATTTTGTCACTTTGAGGGAGATGGTTTCTTCTTCTAGTTGTCTAATTTTAATTGAAGTGCTTTATCCTTTTCTCTAAACAATGCTGTTTGATCTAAATCACCTATCCTTTCCTTGCTTTCATTGATCTCTTTATCAATTTGTATTAGATGTTTCTTTTGTTGTTCAATAACGAGATCAATCAAATCTTGTGAGCCTTTTTCTAATATTTGATACCATTTATCTAGAAATTCTTTATCTCCAAGATCCATTGAGGGGTTTTTCTTTAGTCTAAGACCTCTTGGTATCCTTTCCCAAATTTTATATTGCTCCAAAAAAGTATAGTCCCACCATTTTTTTATATCTCTAGTAAATAGTCTTTCAAGTATTTCGAACTCTACTTCTAAGATTTTATCTTCCCCTATTGGGGGACTCTTATCCTTATTTAAAATGCTCTCAAAATCCGCATTTCTCAAGAGTCTTCTAGAAAATATATTAGAGAAACTATTATTAGTATCCATAGTTTCCATAATAAATGGGGAGTAATGCTGCCTATCTAGATTGAAACCAACCAGACAATATAAAGAACGCTAGATGGCGCTCTACTACACCCAAAAAGTGATGTGACAAATTATATATATATCAAATATTAAACATATAATATGTATAAGTAATAATGAACAGTGAATATAACAAATAAATAAGTGAAATAAAGGCAAAACCACTTATCACTCGACCCTGTTTAAAAGACTGTTTCAAAAGTCTAGGAGATGCACTGTTGATGGAGATCCAGGGGAGCGTCGCCGAATGCCCCAAAAAAGAAGAAAGGTGGATAGTGTAATACAGTAATGTGATAATAAATAAAGAATGTGCTTCAAAATTCCTACTCACAAGCAAAGTAGAAAAAGGAGCATTTGTGCCAATCTGGAACTAAATTTCATCCCAGTCTGGAGGTGTGGTATATGGGTCAGCAATCTCAAGAAAAAGAGAAAACAGCCATGGTGCAGATCAAAAATAACAAGATTTATCAATAAAAGCTCACAAATGGAGGCTTACGGCAGTATGAGAAGTAAAAGCATTGAACAGCTGGGTCATTGGTTCGTCACAGCTCTCACCGCCCGGTACACGCTGTTACAGGTCTCTCGTGCATCACTTCCGGATCGTGACATCACAGTTCACTGGAACGGAGGACACAGCCAGGGATCCCACACAGCATATCAGCACAAACACCTCATACCAACTGTCAAGCACGGTGGTGAAGGGGTGATGATTTGTTTTTTTTTTGCAGCCACAGGACCTGGGAACCTTGCAGTCATTGAGTCGACCATGAACTTCTCTGTATACCAAAGTATTCTAGAGTCAAATGTGTGGCCATCTGTCCGACAGTTAAAGCTTGGCCGAAATTGGGTCATGCAACAGGAGAATGATCCCAAGCACACCAGCAAATCTACAACAGAATGGCTGAAAAAGAAAAGAATCAAGATGTTGCAATGGCCCAGTCAAAGTCCAGACCTCAACCCGATTGAAATGCTGTGGCTTGACCTTAAGAGAGCCGTGCATAAACAAATGCCCCCAAATCTCAATGAACTGAAGCAACGTTGTAAAGAAGAGTGGGCCAAAATTCCTCCACAATGCTGTGAGAGACTGATAAAGTCATACAGAAAATGGTTACACACACTGTCTGTACCGGCAAATTGGTTGGACAACAGTCGGGATTTCGTTCCACGAATTGCCAATATGTACTGAATGTGAGTGCACATCTATATGCTTTAATTGTTATTGTAATACAATTTGAGATATACTACGCAATTAGTATTTTTCATTATTTCCTGGGTATACCAAACACGGATAGAAAGAAAAGATTAACAAAGGGGTCTATACATGTGGAGTTCCTGATCCATTGCTCCATTCAGAGAGAGGAGTGTCTCTGTACTGAAAAGGAGGAAAGTATGAGTGGAATATTTTTCACTTATATAGTATCCATTCGGGTTGAAATTGTACTACACCATGCTATTTCTGTTATTTTCTTTCATGATGGTGACGTGAACGCTGGCGCTCACCTGAACTTTTGAAGAATTTTGGGATCCAACAGACTAAGAGAACAGTCTTTGAAAAGGGTTTTGAGCAGCTTTTCAATTAGCACCTCACACTGGGTGGTGGATTTAATTAATCACAATACATTCACTAATTGATCACAGTTCACAATATTATATTTTTATGTCACTTTACTATATTATATATTTTACATTTATTATTATTATAGGACACTATTCACTTAAGTAAGCGCCGTTACAATTTATTGTTTTGAAGTAACTATGTATATAATCAAGAATACGGGACTGGCAGTGGCTCGGCGCCAACCGATTGGCAAAGTCTATAATGAAGGCAAAAACTTGTAGTTCAAGCTGTCGTATTTTATTCTTTTTTTAAAATATCAATACATTATGCACACAGACAAGAGATTAGTTACTGCAGATCGGTCCGTTCTCCTGTAATTAATCGCTTTGCTTATGGTTATTTAGTTCTATTATTTTATTCACAATTCTAGAAAATGTAGTCCAGCAATATGATTGGCTGAACAGCTTCTACAGTATATACTAAACAATTGGTGGGCAGCTAGGCGCATGCGTGTACTGCATGTCTCATTGGAACCTTGTTGAAACGCATATGCGTGTCATCACATTTAGGCGCATGCGTGTATCTGAACAAGAGACGCCCCCCGTCCCCCCCTAGAAAATTATTGTGGCCTTCTTGAGGGGACTTATTAATTTTAACCAACCATTATGTAAAATGTTATACAGTACTTACTGTATGTTTTTGAGACACTGAAATTATTATAAAAGGTTGCAGAATGCAACAATGAAACAATTTAAAAAATATTCATCTTTTTAAAAAAAAAATTGAGTTAAAACATTCTGTTATAAATTTTGAACAAAAGAACAGCAATAACGCAAACATATAATATGCGGTATCAGTAATAATTTTATTTTTCCTCAGAAAATAAACTTTGTCATCAAGCGGAGAACGGCAAATGGAGTGATTTTGATGGATAATATCGCTTTTTTGAAACGTTGCTTGCGCACTGATGAATCTGATTTAAAAATCCAAGTACTGGAGGCAACAATTTAGTGACAGTGCAATTTTTATTGATTAGGATAGAATAACTGTGAGATTTATAGAAAACCTTAAACACTATGCTGCTGTTTTCATATTCAATACTTTTTTTACAGTATATACTGTACTGTACTGTATAAGAAACCCCAAAAATAAAAAACTCTAATCTTTTATTCTATACAGTATGTATTTATTCTACAGTATATGTATTCTATATGTATTGTTTTAATACTGTTTTGATTTAATGCGCATGCGTACATTATATGTCTCATGGAACCTTGTTGAGACGCATACAGTATGCGTGTCATCACATTTATGCGCATGCGTGAATAAGAGACACCACACATCCCCCCCTCGAGCCATTCATAAAAATTCCCTAAGCCCTTTCTGTGTTTACTAACTCCTGCAAACACTTCGATTGTAGCAGTTCCCCATCCCCCAACCGCCTCGCACACAAAATCTTACTAACAAGACAACGGTAATGCAACCACTTATCAACTCCCCATCCCCTCTAATTCTTGTAGTCTTCTTGAGGGACTGACTGATTTTAACCAACCATTACTGACTGTATGTTTTTGAAACACTTTATTTTCTTATAAAAGGTGACACAATGAAACAATTTAAAAAAATGTTTTTGGGAGTAAAAACATTTTTTGATAACTTTTGAACAGACAAACAATCAAGCTGCGAAGTCAATCCCCACCAGTCTCTCCTTTCATGGACAAGCCCTTGTATGCCTCAAAATGCCATTTATGGAATCTCTCTTGATTCTCATT
This sequence comes from Ascaphus truei, assembly GCF_040206685.1. Classification (NCBI taxonomy): domain Eukaryota; kingdom Metazoa; phylum Chordata; class Amphibia; order Anura; family Ascaphidae; genus Ascaphus; species Ascaphus truei. The sequence continues at coordinate 484,158,785 of NC_134483.1, forward strand.
AAATGATCGGTAATTTTGAAATACCGCTGCACTTCTTTCACAATTGTTCTGCGTAAATTTTCTGGCAGAGCCTTTTTTTTTTTTATATAACTTGTATTTCTTATTGTTTTTCCAAACTGAAAACAAAGGGGAAAACAAAAGAGAGGGGAGAGGGGTGGGGAGCGGGTACAAAAAGTAAGAAGGTGTGGGGGGAGGGGGTGGTAGGGTATCATCTATCATACGCTTCTCGCAGGAAGCGTGGATACAATTACACTTGAAACATCTTTAATCAGAAAGTCAGTTTACCCAATAGCGATTTCCTTATTTCGTCGGTCCTATTTTGTTTTTCCAAATGTATGTCTCCCACGGATCCCATGTTGTCAGGAAGGTGTGGTGCCGGTCATGAATCAGGCTTGTGAGTCTCTCCATTGTCATTATATAGTTTATCTTGTGTGAAACCTCGGTGATAGAGGGGGGGTCATTCTGCTTCCAGTGTTTTGCTATTAGTGTTTTGGCTGCTGATAGGATCTGTGTTATCAAATAGTCTATTTTTCTCTCTAGGCCCTCGTTGGGTTTTAGTAGGAGCACTGTTTCTATGTTCCAGGGTAGGTCCAGGCCTGTTACCCCTTCTATTAGCCGCCTGATTCTCCCCCAAAAAAGGATTATCTTAGGGCTAGACAACCATATGTGCTTAAATGTGCCTATTTGGCCGCAGTTACGCCAACACATAGGGGAGGTTAGTGGGGAAAAAAGAGTGGAGGCACGCTGGGGTATAGTACCGTCTGTGTAGGACCTTCAGATTTGTTTCCCTGATTGTTGAGCACCGAGAGGTCCTGGCTATCCTTTCGTATATTTCTTCCCAGTCCTCTTCTTCTAAGGGGTTTCCAATATCGCGTTCCCAGTCCGATATTTTTTTGCTTGTTTGGCCTTCATTTTGTTTCAATAGTGTCTGGTAAAATTGGGCAATCGTCCCCTGTTGTAGTGTCCCCTTTGGAACAGACTCTCAAAGTTGGTGAGTGGTCTGTTCCATGTGTCTCCGGGCTGTATCGAGGTGACAAAATGGGCTAACTGCATATATTGGAATATTTGTGTACATGGAATATTGTATTCCTCTCTTATCCCCATAAATGATTTGATCTTGCCTCCTCTTTGCATGTCTCCTAGCTTGGATAGTCCTTTCTCATCCCATTGTTTAAAGATGTTGGAGTTATGTGCTGGGGTGAAGTCAGGGTTAGATCTGATTGGTGTTAGGGGCGATGGAATGGAGGTATCTAGCTTGTGTTTGCAGTTTTTATCCCAGATATTCAAGGAGTGTAGTATGCCTTATTTACCCATAGGAGAGATGCGAGTTCCTCACACCCAGCTTCCGACCTCTCTATGTCCACCCACAGTGCTTTTCCCGGGGCTGCGGACCAATAAATTAGTGGGCTTAGTCTGGCTGCTTCGTAGTATTTAGCTATGTCTGGTTGACCCAGGCCTCCCCGGGTCAGGGGGAGAACCATCAATTTTTTTCTTGATTCTGGGTTTTCTCTCATTCCAGATGAATTTAGTGATCACTCTTTCCAGGTCTCTTATTACATAGATTGGGACGGTTACTGGAAGCACTTGGAATAAGTAGAGTATTCTGGGTAGCAAGTTAATTTTTACTGATATAATCTTGCCCGACCAGGATATCTGATATCTTGACCAGGCCTCTAGATCTTTTTTCAAGCTTTTAATAAGGCTTGGGTAGTTTTCTCTATAGATGTCATCATATTGTCTAGTAATGTACACTCCTAGATATCTCTTTTTGTCTGGCATCCATTTTATTGGGAATGTTTTCTTTAGTGCGCTTTCCGTTTCTCTAGGTATGTGTAGGCCTATAGCCTCTGATTTAGTGTGGTTCACTTTGAAATTTGATAGTTTGCCAAATTTGTCTAATGTATCAAATAGGTTTTTTAGAGAAGTTTCTGGGTTAGTCAGGGAAAGAAGAGTATCGTCCGCGAATAAGGACACTTTGTATATATTTTTTCCTATAGGCACTCCCTCGATCCTGTGGTTCCCTCTGATCCTTGATGCTAATACTTCAATGCACATGGCAAACAGCATAGGTGAGAGTGGGCATCCCTGTCTTGTGCCGTTAGAGACTTGAAATGGTGCTGAAGTGTAGCCTGAGGTACGTACTGTAGCTATTGGGTTGGAGTATAATGCTTTAATGCCCATGATGAAGTTTTCGTGTATGCCCATCTCTCTGAAAACTCGAAACATAAACGACCAGTCCACTCGGTCAAAAGCCTTCTCAGCATCTAGCCCCAGGATCAGGGTGGGACGTTGGTTCGCATTACTGTTGTGAATGAGGTTAATTATTCTCTGAATGTTATCGGAAGCTTGTCATTCTGGGGTGAACCCCACCTGGTCCGGGTGGATCAGGGTGTTTAGTACTCGGTTCAATCTCGTTGCTAAAATTTTGGCGAATAGTTTTATGTCTGTGTTGATCAGAGAGATTGGCCTATAGCTAGAACATAACGCCGGATCTTTCCCTTCTTTTAGTATGACGATAATGGAGGCTTCTAAGGATTCTTTCGGTGGGGCTTCACCATCTAGAATCTTATTGAACCATCGGACTACGTATGGTTTCAGTATGTTTTCAAATTTCTTGTAATAGAAGTTAATGAACTCGTCTGGGCCTGGGGCTTTAGAGTTCTTGAGGGATTTAATAGCTGCTGATACCTCCTCGGATGTTATTGGGGCTCCTAAATGGGCAGATTCTAATTTATCTAGTTTGGTTCATTTTGATCCTTTTATGTATTCATTGAGTTTTGTTTCTAGCTCCCTTTTGTCTCGGACTGGGTTTGTCAGGTTATATAGGTCGCTGTAGTATTGAACGAACTCTTTGTTAATTTCGGCTGGGTTGTAAGTTAAATTATGTTGGTTGGTTTTAATGCTACATATATTAAGGCTCGCTGTTTTATTTCGGAGTTTGGCCGCCAGTTGCCTGTCTGCTTTGCTGCCTTTTTCGTAAAAGGTCTGATTTGTCCACCTCATTGCTTTCTCGGTATCTTCTGTCAGTATACCTTTGAGTTCTGATCTATCTTTATCAATCGTGGCTCTAACGGTATCAGTTGGGTTTTGTTGATAAATCTCTTCGTTATTTCTAATTCTATTATTGAGGCTGTTTATCCTCTTTATTTTCTCCCTTTTCCTATAAGAGGAAATACTGATTACCTTGCCCCTTAGAGTGGCTTTATGCGCTGCCCATAGCGTGCAGTCGCTAACTTGGCCGTTGTCGTTTAGTGAGAAATAATCTCGTATGGCGGTTTCTATGGCTTTTTTGGTTTTTGGGATCCTGAGTAGGATGTCATTCATACGCCAGAGTGTGCCTGTCGGCCTCTGGTGCATGTCTCTTATGGTTAATGATACCGGGGCGTGGTCGGACCATGTTATATTGTCTATATCTGCTTTTGTTATCCGGCCAGCCAATTCTCTAGATATAAGGATATAGTCAATGCGGGTGTATTGCTTATGTGGGGCCGAATAGAAGGTAAAACCTTTGGTTATGGGGTTCATTAATCTCCAAGAGTCGACCAACCCGCTCGTTTTTATGTTTTGTTTAAGGGAGATTGAGCTCCTCAATCTCGAGTGGTACTATTTGCTCGTGAGTCTCGCCTTATCTTTAGTGCAATCTATAAATGTGTTAAGATCACCTCCAATTATTAAGTAGCCCTTCTTGTTCTGGTTTATTATGTCGAAGGCCTCGTTTATGAAGCTCTCCTGGTCGGTATTAGGGGCGTATAGGCATACTAGCGTTAGTTCAGCTGTGCCCAACTTGCCTGAGACAATTAGTATTCTGCCGATCTTATCTCTTTTTATTTTTCCTACTTCAAAGGAGACGCTGAATCTAATCAGGATGGCTACTCCTGCTTTTTAATCTATCGCTGGTGAGTGGAAGATTTGGTGGAAATTCCTGTCTCTTAACCTGGCCGTATCTTCTATATTTAGGTGTGTTTCCTGGATCATATGTATATTGCTTTGCCTAGCTTTGAGATCCCTAAACAGTAGTGTAAGGAATCCGCACCTCAGTTTGCTGTTTGCCTTGTCTTGCAGACCTGTGCAGTCCTGGAACACTTCCCCTGATATTTACTGAAGCCTGGATTCACTCACTAAAGCAATACTGCCACATGCCCCTTCTGCTATTGGTTCACTGACCTTTAAGTACTGCTTTCCCACAATGCTCCCTGCCAAGCATAGTCCTCTCTGGATGTCACTAACTGTTCTGCCACAAGCCCCTGGCTTGTTATCCTGGTTTCCTGAGACCGGCTGCTATTGTCATGCAGCGGTCTGTTCCTGTCTCCTATGCTGAAGCTGAGTACTCTCCTTGTTGACTTCAGCTCCTGGTTTCCTGAGACCGGCTGCTATTGTCACGCAGTGGTCTGTTCCTGTCTCCTGTGCTGAAGCGGAGGTTTCCCACGTGTTTTCTTCAGCTTCCTGGTTCCTGGGGCCTGCTGCTCATTCTCTATTGCAGAGGCCGTGTCCTGGTTCCTGTGCTGAAGCGGAGGATTCCCCAGCCCGCTCAGGACTCTTGCGCTTAAACACTGGTTTACCAGTGCAGCTAGGCGGTGTGCTACTCTGGTCTGCCTATCCTTTCCTGAGACCAGTACCATGGGCCATGGTCGCCGCACGTGCAGAGGCCACTCCCGCGCTCCTAAGCTGAAGCAGGACACTCCTGACTACCTGTTGCCGAACTCCTGCTTGTACAATGTTAACCCTGATGTCTCCAATCCTGACCCTGGCTTGTCCACTGGCGATGCTGTCTTCTCCAGCCCTGATCCTGCTACATACGACTACGAACTGCGCAATCCGGATCCGCCTGCGCGGTCTAAGGTCGGTGCTTTTACAACCCCACCTCAGCCACGCGGTCCGACCCAGGTTTGTGGCGAGCACAATCATGACAAGTAGTCTCCTTTTCATGGGTGAGTTTAGTCCCTTTACATTCTGGGTATTTAGTTTTAGTAATTTAGCCATGTACTTGTGTAGGATACCTTGCGTATATAATCGCTGCGCACATCTTTTGTTATTGGGTATCCGAACGTATACGGTCATCGTCTCTGCTTGGACCCACGTCGGTGGTCCGGTTTGTTGGGTGACCTTCCTTTCTAGTGAGACAAACTGGAACTAGAACACATATATAAAGAGATAAAACACAACTGTCAAACTTTCAAACTTTTGGAACGATCCTAACGTAAAATAGAACACGGTTATATTGTTAGTGAAGCTAATCAAAGTCTTTATAGGAATAATAATGGCTTATTCCTACTTCTATCAAGTGTTCAGTTGTTCTACTCTCTTTTTCTCTCCCTCGTGCCCCCCGTTGCTCGCAGCCTTCTATTTGAACCGGCCTAGAAAGTCCGGGGTGGGGGCACCAAGTGGGATGAGCCTGTCCCTCCTATGCTCTCAGAGCTTTGTCAAGTTCAGGTTGTCAAGCCTCAATGTTTGGGGCATGGTAGGTTATCATGGATTCCTTGGCACTCTGGACCATCTTTCTCGTCCCGGCTGTGGGCGTGTCCTCGCTGTGCTGCTCTATAATTCCTCTGTAATCTCTAGGCCCAACGTGGATATGAACTCCGGTCCTTCCTCTGGGGTTCTTAATGTGGCTTGTTTTCCCTTGTGCAAAGCTTGGAGGTGGAAGGGGAAGCCCCATCTGTACCTGACGTCCCTACTTCTCAGGTATCTTGTGATTTCTCTGAGTTTGCGTCTTTTGGCGACTGTTGTTGGTGCATGGTCTGAGAAGATCTGTAGTTCCGCATTTTCAAAGGTGATCTTGTCTAGGTTTCTGACCTTGTTGAATATTTCCTCTTTGGTGGCGTAGTAGTGGAGCCTTGTAATTATATCTCTGGGCCCTCTGTTTTCGAATTCTTTCAGTCTGTATAGTCTGTGGGCTCTGTCCAGTTCCAGCCTAGCGCTGGTAGCTTCAGGGAGGATACTCTGGAATAGTCTGTTGAGGTAGGGCTTGATTTCCTCATTGGGGACTGACTCTGGGATGTTACGGATTCTGAGATTATTCCTCCGTGATCTGTTCTCTGCCTCTTCTTGGGCATCCTGGAGTCGGGCAATCTGTTCTTTCATTTGGGATATTTCTCCGTCCGTCTCCACTTGCTTTTTAGTGACCTCCTCCACGGCTACCTCCTGTCCTGTTGTCCGTTCTTCCACCTCCACGACCCTGGTGTGGAGGCTCTCCATTGCGCTTTGCAGCTCCTCGTTGAACGCCTGCTTTATTTCTCTAACCCAGGCTTTTAGCTCGTTTCTGATGTTTGGGTTTTGCTCTGCGTCCGAGCCCGAGTCCATTTCCTCTGGGCCTAGGGTTTGTGCTGCTTTACCTTTGCCTGTTAGTGAGGGCGTAGCGCTTCTTTTCGTGAAGAACGTGGAGGCTTCTGGTTTCCCTGATTTTTTGGGGGGAGCCATGTCGCCGGCGCTCAGCTGGAGGGTGTGCGAGTGTGTCAGTCCTCAATCTTTCTTTTTATGCTTTATTTGTCTGCGTTAGGTTATAGAAACTCAGAGTAAATCTTGTTCTTCTGCTGGGCTTATTTCAGTACCACAGTTGCATCCCCTCACTTGGGTATTTTGCTAGTGCATGGGTTTAAGTGCATAGACCCTGGTTCTTTAGAGTCTCGCTGAGGGTCGGGGGGGGGGGGGGGAGTGTGCATGTGCTCGTCTGTGCAGCGTCTGGTTTCAAGCTTTAATGCTCCTGTGGTGCCCGTGGTGTACAGACGGTTAAGCAGCGGGGTATCTTCCAAGCCTCTTATTTAGGTTGTTAGCTATGGGCTCCCAGCTTGGTCCCCTCCTGCAAGCTGGTTGTTTTTTTTTGTGTTTTGGTGTTTATTTGTTTATTTATGTTCCTGGGGGGAGATATACCTTTAAATCCAACATGCGGTGGCCATCTTGGTTTTGGCTGACACGCAGGCTGAAACGCAGGGAGTCAGACAGCTCCAATCCGGGTAGCAGCTGTTCTCAGCCCCCCTCCTCGCAGCGACGGTGCAGACAGGTGGAAGGCAGCACAGGAAGGCAGGGGGGATAGCGGGAAGGCGCGCTGATCATATTTACTGCCGGCTGGGAGAGGTAAGCGCAGCGTGCAGCTACAGCGCCATGGCGGCCATTTTAGTTAGCCTCCAGCCGCACCAGCATAGTATTTTTATTTTGAACAGTGTTTGTTATTTTGTTGCAGGCCTTTGTTTAGTGTAGTGGCTTTTGACAGGGGGGCATGACACACCGCCGGAACCCGACACCAGGTGCGTCCGTCGCGCAGAACGGGACAGAGCGGGAGGCCCCCGTAGGCTGCCTAGGTGGGGAGATAAAAGGCCTGACAGGCGTCACTACTCCCGCGCGGCACCCACCTCTCTCCGCCAGAACCAGCGGCGGGTTGATGCAGATCAGGCCTCCGGTCAGATCCTCGCTCTGCTCTCCGGATCCCAGATGGTTTGGGGGGCTGCAGACCTTGGTCTCAGAGAGACTACCTTGCGGGGTTTGGCGCCGGATCCAGGTAAATCAGTCCTGCTTGGCCGCCATCTTAGACACATGGCAATTTGGGAGAGGAGGCCCAGGGGACCCGGTCTTTGCGTGTATGCTTGGGGTTTGTGTATAATCCACTGCCACCGGGGCATTCAGCACAAAGATGATATCTTCCCCAAGCTTTTTTAATATTTTTTGAGGGGTTTCTTGGTCCCTATTATCTTTATTTTGTCCTCTCTTGGGCCGGAGTTGTATAAACACACGTCCTGCTTGCTCGGTGTCTTGGCCATGCCCCCCCCGGCAGAGCCTTTTTTATTCGATTCCCTTTGTAATTCACCTTGTGGGTCCACCCACAGTACACCTCATAACTGACATGGTGTTTGAAGATGGACAGGGCATATCTCTGGGCTATACCAGCACTTGCAACCTTTTACTTCTCCCTGACTGGCTGGGGCAGGTCACGCAAGCTGATGTCAGGCACTGTTTCAATGCAAGCGTGTGTGGGTGTGCTTCTGGGAGCAGGTGTGCTTCTGACAGCGGGCGAGGGTGTGTGGTCTGAGAGGATGCTTTCCTCCTGTCGAAGTTGCCTTATCGATGTTGACATCTCCTGTCGTGGTCTTAACGGGGTTGTCATGTCATCCTCATCACACATGTACACATATTCTTCAGACGGAGGGGGTGCGCTTGGTGATGGAATCATGCCACCCTCCTGCTCCTGTGTCCGACATACAGGGGAAGGAACTCCAAGCAAACAATGTATCCCCACTATGACAATCTCTACCTTCTCCATACACTTATCCATCTTCTCCATCTGCTTATCCACCTTCTCCATTCGCCTATCCATATTTAACATGGTCTCTAAAAGAAGATCTATCTTTCACACCATAGAGTTGTCAGGCATCTCGACACAACTTAACCCATTCAGCATGCGTGCGAACGAGCTGGATCTTGTGCAAGGAGTGCTGTGGACATCTGAGTGGATGGGTGCATGAGTGGATGAGATAGGGGTTCCCAGCAGCAGAGCATCGTAGGGGATGGGAGCAGGAGCAGATGACCTGTGGGTTCCCGGGAGAACAGCATCGTGGATGGGTGCAGGTGACCTGGGGTTTCCCGGGAGAGCAACGTCATGGATGGGTGCAGGTGACCTGGTGGTTCCCGGGAGAGCAGCGTCGTGGATGGGTGCAGGTGACCTGGGGTTTCCCAGAAGAGCAGCGTTGTGGATGGGTGGCTTCCATTTGTTTTGCGTTCTTTGAACACCAGCGAATTTCTTTTTTACACAATAAGGCCCAGGCTTCTTAGCCTTTGGGGTCGTCTGAAGGTTTTCTTTATTATCTTTGGCCTTTTGCTTTGGCTTGTAAAAGGCTTACGCCTTTCGCTTTTCATGGTCGGCACGGCAGAAGGAAGTGGGTTCCTGCTTCCGTTGAATCGGGGTTGATCCATGGATGCAGATGGAATTAAGCACAATGCAGTATCTGGACAAAAGCAAGTTCAGATACAGATCAGCGTGTGGTACTCTATGCAATTTGTGTGACCTTTTATACACAGTGTCCCTATTGTAATTGAGGTGCAGGTGTTAAAAGTGGGCGTACTGTGTACTAAACCTGTCGAGTGAGGTTGAGACACATTAAACTATAAGTACAACATCCATTTTGTTGATTCATTTGTGTGCTTGTATTTCTTTGTAAATGCAGCAATGCTGGTTAAAAAGATTTCTTAGGATCTCAGCATGAGAATACAGAATATGTACAATTTCACAGATTCAATGCTGGTTAAGTACTTCGGGCCTCGTTGTACCAGCAGCCACGTGAGCTATTATGCCCACGGTAAGGCCAGAAATGTCAAGCAGACATCAACAGTCACTACCGCGTAAGTAAAGTATTTTCAATATGCTTTCTTTACTGTACAGTACTGTAACAGCACTTTTAATTGTTAAATGGCTTATTGTTTTTAACAGTACCTTTTTCCTAGCAATTATTATTTCCCCGTATCGTTACCGTACAGTACAGATTAAATGCATGTTTTTACATTCTTACATTCTTATAATCAATACATTTAAAGACATCCATCGTATTTCAAAGTGAGTTGCACCTCTTTCCTTAATTATCACTCACTTCATTATTACTCATTATGACTCACTCACTCACAACCCCAATGCAGTATACAGTATACTGTTTACTGTATACAGTATGAAACACACACACACACATACAGTACAGTACATGTAATTTTATATTATAATGTTATAGTATATTTATATAGCTGTATATTTATATAACTATATTATATATATACAGTATATTATAATGTATATACTGTAGCTGTATATTTATATAACAATATTATATATATATAGTATATTATAATTTAAATAGCTGTATATTTATATAACTATATAACTATATTATATATATTGTTTTTAACAGTACCTTTTTCCTAGCAATTATTTGAGATACAAAAATCATGACAGAGAATTAATGAATCTATAATGTTACAGTATATTTATTTAGCAGCTGGTACAGTATAAATATACTGTGTATATACTGTATATAATGATAAAGAATACAATACAGGGAATGTTGGTGCCCTACTTTAACACATTTTTGTTTTTCCTTTACACTGTAGGGAGACAACTCTTCTGGTTGACCAATTAAGCGAAGAGAATGATGAGAGGTGTGCCACACGGGTCAAGTACGCTCTTGAGCAACAACACAATATCATCGCATCTCAGAGCAGCATCAAAGTGATGAGAAACAGATTGGAATAGAAAAATGGACGTGTAAGGTCAGTATTGGACAGTACAGTACTGTACTGTAGGTAAAAGTGTGGTTTAACTGTACAGTACCTCTAACATTATTCCTTGTCATTACAGAGCATATCCTATGATAACGGATGCCAACAAGATCAAAAGAGTGGTCCAGGCACGGGCATGGATCGAAAATGGCGAAACTTTTCAGGATTGCATCTTTACTGACGAGTCTACTGTATCGCTTGAGAGATTTGCCACCTTGCATTCCACAAAAAAGGACGCATATATATGAAGCCACATCAAAAACACCCAGTGGAGCTGCATGTGTGGGGTGCCATCTCTAGGTGTGGACCAGGATGCAGCGTCAACTTTGACGGTAAAATAATGTGCAAAGTCACATGCTATAGCCTTATGCACTGTACTGTACTAGTGTGCAGTATTTTGAGCACTTTTATTTTCTTGTTACAAGAATCATGAATAAAGTATTTTTTAAAGAGAAAATAGTGCCCGTGATTGTGGAATACCTTACACGTGAATTCCCAGATGGTCACCGGTTCTTCCAGGACAATGATCCCAAACACACTGTGTCCTCTGCGCATATTCTTGCCTGCGGTATCAACTGGGTGAAGACGCCAGCGGAGTAAGTACGGTAACCGTTTCTCATTGTTTTACACTGTTTACTGTGTATCACTTTAACTAATTCTCCTTCTTTCCCCCCTCCAATGACAGATCGCCAGATTTCAATCCTATCGAAATGGTATGGCATTAGCTGAAGGATCATATCCGAAAAGTAGGGAAACCATCAAAAAAGGATGAATTGGCGGATGGCATACTGAGTTTTTGGAATAACGTACTCACTGTAGAAAGATGTAATAAATATATAGATCATATTTTGACCGTGTTGCCCATTGTGATAGAGCGTAATGGGCAAGCATCAGGAAAATAGTAAGTTACAGTACAGTACTGTAGTATGGTAAGTACATGTACAGCAAGTATGATACAGGTAAATATGGCACAGATTTTCTTTAATATGTACTTTACTGCACTGATTTTTTTCTTTTCTTTTCAGAGCCTGCTGCACTACAAATCTTGTTATAAAGTAGGTATACAGTAGTTATAATGCAGTATGGAGTTCCAGTATACAGTATACTGTACAGGATACTGTAGTTAGACAGTTGCAGTGTACTGTACAGTATACATTATAGTTTGACAGTAGTAACTGCATAGTCCAATATGTTGTAGTTATAGTGTAAGCAATGCCAATAAATGCACTTTACTGCACTGGTTTTTTTATTTTATTTTCAGAGCTTGCTGCACTACAAATCTTGTTATAAAGTAGTTATACAGTAGTTATAATGTAGTATAGCATTCCAGTATACACAATACTGTACAGTATACTGTAGTTAGACAGTTACTGTGTACTGTACAGTATACAGTATAGTTTGGCAGTAGTAACTGCATAGTCCAATATACTGTAGTTATAGTGTAAGCAATGCCAATAAATGCACTTTACTGCACTCATTTTTTATTTTATTTTCAGAGATGCTGAACTACAAAAGGAAGGGTGGGGGGAGAGGGGTATCATGTGTAAAATTAGTGAACTGTGTGTATAGTGGATCAACAGTCTTAATTTACACAACCCCCCCCCCCCCCGCTCTCAATGAACTACACACTCCAAAGCGGCCATGAATAAAAAGATAAAGACTGAAAATTTGAATTACTGTTTTTATTATTATAAATTTGTATTATTCATGATTATTTGTATTTTTCACTCTTCCATGATTATCCATTTTCATGGTGTCAATGTCAAGTGATGCTGAAGTGATGAAAGGTGCTACCATTACGACCAGTCCTTAATTTACAACTGACAGAAGAACTACAGTACAAAGAAGAAAAAGACTGTAATTTGTATTATTCATGATTATTTGTATTTTTTATACGGATAAAATAAAAATAAAAAATTCTTTAAATTCACGATAATCATTGAAACACCCCCACCCCCCAAAGAAAAAGAAAGAATGGCAAAAATTGGTAACTTATCAAAAACATGATTCAGATTATGTCTCTTTCTTTTTCTTTGAACTTTAAATTCACTTCGAATGTGTAGGGGGGATTCTTCAAGAAGGGTTTGTGTGTGAAGTGGTAAGGGGTGGGCTACACTAGTTGCCAAGAAGAGCTTATCAGATTAACATATTAAATTCGGGAATGTGTGGATAAACATTTCTGTTCACGTTGTAAGGCTTTGTGTTGGAAGTGGTGGGGGGAAGGTGTTGAATGTGCTAAGTCGTGAAATGAAAAAAAAAGGTTTTTTTTTCAGACTTGAAATTATTCAAATTGAATGAGTAGTCATACACGCATGCGCATATGTGATGACACGCAAATGCGTTTCAACAAGGTTCCAATGAGACATACACGCATGTGCATAAAATAAAAACAGTATGAAAAGAAGAGCAAGCCTACTGTAACAAAAGTATTGATTAATAAACAATACATACAGCATAGAAATGTGATGACACACATACAGTATGCGTTTCAACAAGTTTCCAATTCGCATGAGCGGAAATAATATTTTATCTTCGGAAGAAGACGCAACGTTATATTTTTGTAATACTGTTCTTCTTTTCCCATTAGTATCCTGTATACAGTACAGTATGTGTCCTCATATTTTTTATGTGTATGGCTAAGAAGCCTCAGGCTACTGTATACAGTATGAACTCGTAACGTTAATCTCTGCTTCAAATATAAATCTTCAAATTTACCATTACTATGGGCACACAGAATTGCTATTAGACTTTTAAGACATCAGCTCGTGATCACCCACTTGAGTTTCTAGACAGTATTGCAGACAACGCTAAAATGCACGATGGAAAACCGATCGAAAAAAGAGTCAATTGGCAAACGGTTGGAAAACAGAGCGCGTCGGGCCGCGGTATTCAGAGCAGTTTGGCGTACGCCGCTTTAGAATAAAGGCTGGCGCAGCTGTATTTACTTTTTTAATTATAACTATAATAGGTAAGACAATACACACATGTCTAATACATGTCTAATACAAATGTAATATATATAGAACAGTAAGCGCAGACCTCACTACAGTACACTAAAGTACCTTACTACATTCCGGTGGCACTCCCTTTACGCTGTAAAAGAAAAGGCAACACCATGGCAATATGATTTATATAGTTGTTGCATTTGTCTATTGTGAGTATGTCGCTCCAGAAATTTATTATTGCTTGTGTTAATGCCTCCTTTTTGGACAGTTAACAACCTTCCTTATACAGTGGCGACACACTTTATTCTCGCTCGGGTAGTCCCGCGAATTCGGGTATACCCGGGTGTATTCAGGTTTGTGATCGTTTTCTGCCAGAGTGCATTGCGTTATTTTCCCGGCAGGGATTTAAGCATTTTATTCAGGCTGGCTGCAATACTGCAATGCCGTGTAAAAACACATGGGGGCGCTTGCGAGCTGTTCTCTTTGAAGCCGTCCCCTATAATGAATTGTAATGCAGTATATATACTGTATATATATATATACTGTATAACAACAACCCCTATAACCCCTAACATACAGTACTGTACACATACAGTACTGTATATGCACATACATAAATGATGATACTACTGTATGGGCGGCGGGGGCGAGATGTGTTTGCAGCAGAGAGAGATCCGCTGCTCTCTCTCTGCGCAAACATCGGCACATTAAAAATTATTTTAAATACATTTTTATTGATAGTGTAGATGTGCAGGGGTCTCCGGAGCTGAACCGCGTTGGTTTCAGGTCTGGGGACCCCCTGCTCCCCGAGATACAGCCCCCTTTATGAGGTGCCGGTATCCCTCTGCTTGATTTAAAGGTCCCGATCACGTGATCGCGGCCTGTAAACCAAGCAGAGCAGAGGGATACCGGCACCCCCTAAAGGGGCCTGTATCTCGGGGAGCAGGGGGTCCCCAGACCTGAAACCAGTGCGGTTCTGCTCCGGAGACCCTCTGCACATGTACAGTATAAATAAAACACATATATAAATAAACACTTTTATGCGCTATGGTAAAGAAGCAGCATTTCTGTATTTTAATAATATTGTACAGTGAGCAGGGGGTTCCCTGAGGCAGAAATTAATGCTCAGGGACCCCCCCTACTCCTGCTCAATATTATTAAAAATACAGAAATGCTGCTTCATTACCATAGCGGATAGCCGCTAAGGCAATGAAGGGGTTAACCCACCGTGCCCGCTTTATTGTGGGTAGTGGGGATGGGTGAGGGGGGTATTTGGCCCGTGGTGTGAGTTTAGGACTTGCGGGGGGGGTTGCGGGTGCACTTAACCCCTTCACGACCGTAGCAGTTAATACCGCTACGGTCATGAAGGGGTTAAGCCCTCCCCTACAGTATTCTCTCTTTAAAACTTCCCTGCCTTCAATGTAATCTACTGTAATGTATGTAAAACCCCCTCCCCAATTCTCTCTCTTTTAAACTTCCCTGCCTTCACTGTAATCTATGTAAAACCCCCTCCCCTATTCTCTCTCTTTTAAACTTCCCTGCCTTCACTGTAATCTACTGTATGTAAAAACCCCTCCCCAATTCTCTCTCTTTTAAAACTTCCCTGCCTTCACTGTAATCTATGTAAAACCCCCTCCCCTATTCTCTCTCTTTTAAACTTCCCTGCCTTCACTGTAATCTATGTAAAAAACCCTCCCCTATTCTCTCTCTTTTAAACTTCCCTGCCTTCACTGTAATCTATGTAAAAAACCCTCCCCTATTCTCTCTCTTTTAAACTTCCCTGCCTTCACTGTAATCTATGTAAAAAACCCTCCCCATTCTCTCTCTTTTAAACTTCCCTGCCTTCACTGTAATCTATGTGAAACCCCCTCCCCTATTCTCTCTCTTTTAAACTTCCCTGCCTTCACTGTAATCTATGTAAAACCCCCTCCCCTATTCTCTCTCTTTTAAACTTCCCTGCCTTCACTGTAATCTATGTAAAAAACCCTCCCCTATTCTCTCTCTTTTAAACTTCCCTGCCTTCACTGTAATCTATGTAAAACCCCCTCCCCTATTCTCTCCTATTTTGTGCGTTAAGCTTCCCTGCAATCTATGTAAAAAAACCTCCCCCTATTGTGTGTTAAATCTCCCTGGCCTATGTTTCTGAGTGCAGTGTACTGTATGTAAATGTGGGGAGGGGGAAGGGGTTTATAAATGTGAGTTTATAAATAAAATAAAGAATATTATTTCTAGGGGCCCTAGAACAGAAGTTCCCACGCCAATTGCGCGCTCATTGCTCTTTTTTTACAATGTTGCTGGTCTTGCGGCTTTGCAGTCTGGCAGCAAAAAGCAGTTTGTAGTACTGAGTGTGAGATAAATTAACCAGTTCTTTTATTGCTGAAGTCGCCACAAAAAACTTTTATTTACAAATACAGTACAATACAATGGTGAAACATTTCAAGTGAACAGCAATTTGAAAACATCAACACACAATAATACATACAGTACAGTACTGTATGATTATTTATTTATAATACAGTATACAGCTCTGTACTGTATATGCAGTATATAGTATACTGTACAGTATTTGGGGCTTGTCTTTAGGGGTTTATTCATGCAATTATTAGGGTGACCTGCCTGCCTTTGGAAATACTGTGACAGTACAGTCCCAGCTATTTCAGCCACCCCATCCCCTCCCTTAGAGTTTTAAATCCTTCCCTGGCCAAGCATCAATGGGCTGGCTCATTCAACCCTAATCTAATCATTGTGTTGTTAATCTGCCCCTGGGCGGGCTACTGTAACAAGATTCAGCAGGAGGCCAGCGTCTGATCCTACCATCCCCCTCCAACAACCCAACACTTAGAGGCCTGAGGCCTGCCTGCTTTGTAAAAAGATTCAGCAGGAGGCCAGCATCTGATCCCAGCATCCCCCTCCAAAAACCCAACACTTAGAGGCCTGAGGCCTGCCTGCTTTGTAAAAAGATTCAGCAGGAGGCCAGCGTCTGATCCCAGCATCCCCCTCCAACAACCCAACACTTAGAGGCCTGAGGCCTGCCTGCTTTGGAAAAAGATTCACTTCTTCTAAATTAAATACAGTACATTCTCTAATAGCTTTGGAATAAAAATATACAGTATATACAGTAATGTGAAATAATCCGTTCTGTGGGTCTGAGCGGGTTGAAAGTCACCACGTCCTCATACAGTACATTCTCGAATACCTTTAGAATAAAAATATATAAATATACAGTATAAATATTGTACAGTATAATGTTAAATAACCCGTCCTGTTCTTTTTTCCTTCATAACAGTATCCTCATTGTGTCTGCGGTACAGTAGTTCATTGAGAGAGGAGAGGTTTTGTGTACATCATTACTGCTGTTTATATACTGTACATTTGACTGCACAAGCAGATTTGACGGGACACAACGCCCCCCTCCCCCTTGGGCACCCTTTTTCCTGGAACGACAAGAAAACAAAAACTTAGTTCAGTTACTGTACTGCAGAGTACTGTATGTGCATACTGTACTGTATTATGGCAGAACTACTGTAGGTGGCTGGTGCAGCTTTCTCTGTAAAGAAAAAAATGGAGCAGTTAGTAGGCAGTTACTGTAGTACTGTCAAACTACTGTATACTGGAACTACTGTATACTCTGACTAGTACTGTACTGTAACCGCTGGTGCCATGGCTATGTACTGTAACCATATGGCTGCTGCTGCTGTCTCTGAAAAGAAAAAATCTGTGCCATACTTACCTGTATCATACTGTGCTTACAATACTACAGCACTCTACTACTTTCCTGATGCTTGCCCATTGCTCGCGATGACAATGGGCAACACTGTCGCAATATGGTCTATATATTTATTGCATCGTTCCACGGTGAGTACATCGTTCCAAAAACTCAGTATGGCTTTGAACAACTCGTCCTTTTTGGAGGGTTTCGCCACTTTACGGATATGTTCCTTCAGCTGATGCCAGACCATTTCGATCGGATTGAAGTCTGGCGATCTGTGATTGGAAAGAAAGGACAATTGGTTTAAGAGCTAAAAACAGTGGGGAACAAAAATGGGACACGGTCTACTGCACTTACTCCGCTGGCGTCTTCACCCAGTTGATGCCGCTCTGAAGGATATGCGCCGTCGACGCGGTGTGCTTGGGATCATTGCCCTGGTAGAAGCGGTGACCATTGGGAAAGTCGCGTCTGATGTATCGCACTATCACGGGCACAATGTTGTCTTGGAAGAAAGCTTTATTCATGATTCCTATAGCAAGCAAAGAAAAGTGCTCAATAGTACAGTACAGTGCATACGGTAAGGCAACACTAGTCAAGTACAGTGCATTAGGCGGCATTATATTTGAGAAATTGTACCTTCAAAGATTACAATGCCTCCCGGTCCACGCCTAGAGATGGCACCCCACACATGCAGCTTCACAGGGTGTTTTGGCCGTGGCTTCAAAGATATGCGGCCTTTTTTGTGGAACGCAAATCTTGCAAATCTCTCCAGCGACACAGTAGACTCATCAGTGAAGATGCAATCCTGGAAAGTCTCACCGCTGTCGATCCATGCCTGGGCCTGGAGCACTCTTTTGATTTTGTTTTCATGGGGTACGCTCTGTAATGACAATGAATAAAAAAAATGTGCGTCACAGCGCAGTACAGTTTGCAAAACAACACTTTTACTTTACAGTACCTCCTGTACTGTCCAGTACTAACCTCACACGTCCATATTTCCATCCAATTATGCGTCTCATCTTCTTTATGCTGCTCTTGGATACCGTCAGATTGTGCTTTTCCTGCAGAGTGTTTTTAACCCTTAATGCACTCCTCTCATCATTCTCCTCACTTATTCTGTCCACCAGAAGAGTAGTCTCCCTACAATGCAAAGAAATTATATTGTTTTATTAATATGCAGCAATATAAAATGTATACTGTATACTGTACATGTAATGTTGTAATATACAGTAAATATAAATATACAAAAAATGTATATTGCTGTACTATACAGTAGCGACATACTTTATCGCACTAAATGCCGGCGGCATGCCGGGATCTACCCCAGCTGCCGCCAGTAATAACCGCGCGCCGCCGCGTTTCCCACATGCACACCCCCTCCACCTCGCGCGCAATTTACTCTCCTTCCGGACCCCGAGCCCGGCTTCTGCTCTGCCCCTCTGCTTCCCCGCAACCCCGCTTACCTTAATTTCATCTCCAGGGGTGTCGGGGAAGCCTGCGGAAGCCGGGGAAGACGGGGAAGCCGGGCGCGCGTGTGACTGTGACGTCACAGTGCGCCGCCACGCGCCGCGGCTACCCGCTTCCCAGCCGCATACAGCCAGCGGCTTTTGCTCGAATAAGAGCTGCCGCTGCTGTAAATATAAACAGACAAAATATACAGTACTGTATACAGTACTGTTGTAATATAAATATACTATATAAATATACTGTATTTATATCATAATAAATACACATCATATACTGTACTGTATATTCCGTTGTAAGATGAATTGCAATATACCAAAAGTGTATACTGCTGCACAAAAAATATAAATTGACCACAAATACAGTATATACTGTTGTAATATAAATATACTATATAAATATTCTGTTGTTATATCATAATAAATATACATCATATATATTCCGTTGTAAGATGAATTGCAATATACCAAAAGTGTATACTGCTGCACAAAAAATATAAATTACCACAAATACAGTATATACTGTTGTAATATAAATATACTATATAAATATACTATTGTTATATCATAATAAATATACATCATATATATTCCGTTGTAAGATTAATTGCAATATACCAAAAGTGTATACTGCTGCACAAAAAATATAAATTGACCACAAATACAGTATATACTGTTGTAATATAAATATACTATATAAATATACTGTTGTTATATCATAATAAATATACATCATATATATTCCGTTGTAAGATGAATTGCAATATACCAAAAGTGTATACTGCTGCACAAAAAATATAAATTGACCACAAATACAGTATATACTGTTGTAATATAAATATACTATATAAATATACTGTTGTTATATCATAATAAATATACATCATATATATTCCGTTGTAAGATGAATTGCAATATACCAAAAGTGTATACTGCTGCACAAAAAATATAGATGTACAGTACAGTTTTCTATATTTTTTTTTGTTAAGTTTTATAAATATACTTAAGTTTTATAAATATACTTAGCGTTAGTTACCCTTGGTGCCTTTTTGCGGTCTCTGTTTTTTCCTTGTGCATGATAGCACACGGTGTTTGATGGCACAACGAGGCCAGAAGCAGCTAACCAGCGTTGGATATCAGCAATTTGGTTTCCGCTCGTGTACATGTCCTTAATTCTCATGCTGATATCCTTTGAAATCTTCTTAACAGGCATTGCTGCGAGTAGAAAGAAATACAAACACAAGAATGTGTATTCGATGTTTAGTCGATGTGTATTCAATGTGCAGTGAATCCACAAAATGGATGGTGTATTTATACGTTAATGACTCACATTACAGTACGCCCACTTTCAACACCTGTACCTGGCTGCCATGCATAAAAGGTCACACACTTTGCATAGTCCACCACTCCAGGATCTTTATCTGAGCTTGCCCTTGTTCAGATACTGTACTGCATTGTGCCATCTACTTCCATGGAGCATCCCCGGTTCTATGGACGCAAGAACCCTCTCAACTCTGCCGTGCCTGCCACGCTGAAAAAGCGAAAGGCAGCAGCCGTTTCCACGCCAAGGACAAAGCGACAGGCTAAGGCCAATAAAGAAAACCTTCTGCTGACCCCAAAGGCAAAGGGTTTTCCTAGACGTAAACCTCATTATGTGAAGAAGATATACGGTAATGTGCTCTGTACGCAAGACGAATGGCAGCCATCCCACCGAATCCGCAGACCACTTCCTCCCATATGCTTCGACGACTCTGCTGTAGCTGTCCCGGAAATCTTCAGCCCGGCTTCTCCACCCCCATCTTATCCGGTTCCATCCGAAGATGCTGCCGCCTCTGAAATCCACGGGTCACCGTCTCCTTTGCTCTTGGACGACTCTGCTTCTCGCCCGGAAATCCAACGGTCACCTTCTCCATCCCTCTTTGACGACGCTGCCGCTTCTCCTGTACCGGGTATCCCCAGGCCACCTCCTGCACTCTCCATCGCTGCCGCTTCTCCTGTACCGGGTATCCCCAGGCCACCTCCTCCACTCTCCATCGATGCCGCTTCTCTCCATGCAACCCCCATCTCATCCTCCGTTGCACCCATCCCCCCAGATCTCCAGATGCCATGCACAAGCAGCTCATTAGACCGGATCCTGAATGGGATAAGTGTGGATCTCCCCGGGAATTCTATTGTGCTGGCAAAGCTAGATCTGCTTCTGGAGTCGGTGCTACATGTGGAGCAACGGATGGACAAGATAGAGGCTGACATAGCGGGTATACATAGTTTGCTCGGTGTTAATGCCCCTGTTTCCCCGATGCCGGAACAGGGGGGTGACATGGATGTGATGAATGGGAGCATCGACCCCCTTCCATCACCAAGCGCACCCCCCCCACCAGAAGATGTAATGTACATGTACATTGAGGAGGACATGACAACCCCGTCAAGACCACGCCAGGAGACAACCCGGCGACCACGACTGGAGGAAAGCTTCCTCCCAGACACCCTACCATCGCCCGTCGCCTCAAGTACACCCGCTCCCAAAAGACCTCCTACACCCGCTCGCATCGAAACGGTGCCCGACATCTGCCTGCGCGATCTGACAGCGGCGCTTAGGGAGAAGTATGGGGTGATGAGTGCTGGTGTACCCCACAAGTATGCCTTGATCATTTTTAAGCAACATGTTCCCTACTCGTTGTACTGCGAGTGGGTGTTCAAAGTGAACTACGATGGGAATCGCCATAAAAAGGCCCTTCCTGCCAATTTAAGGAAAAACATTGTGGAAGAAATGCGGCGCTTTTATGCAGTTACAGATCCTGTAATGAGAGGCGTTAGAGACTGCATTAATGGCGTTTTGCGCCATGCAAGGAATCGGCCATGGACGGACAATTTGGAGGACGTTCAGTGAGACCATACAGTACTGTTGTGCTGAACTGTATTGTGCTGTACAGTACTGTACATGTTTTGCCCTACAGTTCCTGCTGTACTTAAACAAAGGATACTGTACTGTGTTGCACGGTTTTCAATGTGGCCCTGAAAACCTGCACTGTTTGCTGCCCTCTTCTAGGACTGAGCTGGTTGCGCACCATCCCACTGTAGAAGCATTTAATAAAGGCTGCAGTTTTGCACTGTACTGTACTGTATGTATTATTGTGTGTTTATGTTTTCAATTGCTGTTCACTTGAAATGTTTCACCATTGTATTGTACTGTATTTGTAAATAAAAGTTTTTTGTGGCGACTTCAGCAATCAAAGAACTGGTTAATTTACAGTATCTCACACTCAGTACTACAAACTGCTTTTTGCTGCCAGACTACAAAGCCGCAAGATCAGCAACATTGTAAAAAAAGAGCAATGAGCACGCAATTGGCGTGGGAACTTCTGTTCTAGGGCCCCTAGAAATAATATTCTTTATTTTATTTATAAACTCACATTTATAAACCCCTTCACCCACCCCCGCTACCCACAATAAAAAATAATCACACACAGCATCCCCGCAATAAATAAATAAATGACTATAAATAAATACATTTGAAATTTTTTTTTATATATAGTGTAGATGTGCAGGGGGTCTCGGGAGCTGAACCGCACTGGTTTCAGGTCGGGGGACCCCCTGCCCCCCGAGATACAGACCCCTTTATGAGGTGCCTGTATCCCTCTGCGTTAAAGACCACGATCACGTGACCGCGGCCTGTTAAACCAAGGAGAGGGATACCGGCACCCCCTAAAGGGGCCTGTATCTCGGGGAGCAGGGGGTCCCCAGACCTAAAACCACAGCGGTTCTGCTAAGGAGACCCTCTGCACATCTACACTGTGAATAAAACACACACATCATTAAAGAATCATTCATTGCCTTAGCGGCTATCCGCTATGGTAATGAAGCAGCATTTCTGTATTTTTAATAATATTGTACAGTGAGCAGGGGGTTCCCTGAGCCAGAAATCTAAACTCAGGGGGCCCCCTGCTCCTGCTCAATATTATTAAAAGTACAGAAATGCTGCTTCATTACCTTAGCGTATAGCCGCTAAGGTAATGAAGGGGTTAAGGCATAATAACCAATAAATACATTCAATACACTACCCACTACCCATGGCAACCTCTGCTGCTGCTGCTGTAAAACAGAGAAAACAATTAACACTTTCAAAGTAAAGTCCCCTAACCCCTTAATCACCATAGCGGTTATTAACCGCTACAGTCATGAAGGGGTTAACCCACCCTCACCCACCACTCGGGATGTCTACATACCCTCCCACACTAATCCCCCCCCCCGTGAGGCCTAACCACCCAGTCAGTACCCACAAGGGAGGCCTACCCACATACCGTTGGGGAAACACCCCACCCCCAGTACCCGCAATTAAAACAGTACAATGACCCACAATAAACAGCATTATATTTATTAAATACATTACCCACCCCCTGTGCCCCCCCCATAAATACAAGATTTATCCTTTTACAGACAGGGTTCATAACGCAGCCCCACGCTAGTCCCCGGTGGGCTGGCAGGGCACCTGGACAGACCTACAGTTTACCAGCAGCCCTTTTTACACAGGTTCTGGAGGCCTGCTGGTGGATCCTGCCAGCACCATGGCACCCAGGTGGTCTCCTTGGGTCACCGTGAGCCACAATTGGGTCCCCACGGTAGGCCCAAGGATGTCTGGGAGCCCCGGGTCAAACCCACAGGTGTCTGCGGGGCCTCGGGTGGTTTCCTCGGGGGTCTGGGGAACTCACGGGTGCTCACTATGGGTCCGTGGTGCCCCCACAGAAGTGGGACCACACATCATCATCCCCGCACCTACGGGTCGGCGGTGCCCCCACAGAAGTGGGACCACACATCGTCATCCCCGCAGACTACGGGTCCGCGGTGCCCCCACAGAAGTGGGACCACACATCGTCATCCCCGCATGTGTCACCCGTGGAACCACCAGCCTGATACCCTTGGGATACCCGAGAATACCCGGAGGTGGTCTCCATAGGCCCCACGCAGAACCACGGAATCAAACCCTGAATGTAAAAAAAATAAACCTGGCCTATACATTCAATACATACACCCTCCCCCCCAACACCTACAGTACAATAATGTGCAAAATAACTATTATCCAGATATGGATAATAGATTAATTGCCCATTATTAAAAACATTAACTAGCATATACAAATATATAAAGTACTACTGACCTCATCAATATGAAGTGTCCGTCGCCAGCGCCTTCCTTCCTTCTCTTGCCCACACAAGACATAGCCAATACCAAGCCAATACATTGCAAGTACATTCAGATATCAATTAACCCCTTAAACACCTTATCGGATAATAACCGCAAAGTGATTAAGGGGTTAAGCCACACAGGCCCGATACCCACCCTTCACCCATGAATTTGTACTGTGGTTTCATCATGCAACTATATATATATACTGTATACTGTATATATATACAGAGAGACAGAGAGAAAGAGAGAGAGAGAGAGAGAGAGATACAGTATACAGTACAGTATATATATATATATATACACACGTTATATACACACCCATGATAAACCAATATACAGTACAAATAAATGTAGAAGGGTTATCAAAACCATACTGCCCTACAACCAAACACTTCTCCATACATACACACTAAATTAAAATCAATTTCCTTTAATATTCATAACTGATCTCTCAATCTAAATCATCACTAAACCTCTGAAAAGCCATTTAAAAAACTTACATTCCAATATAAATGATGCCTAAATATCTATGCACGATACAGTATACATTCTGCAAATTAATCAACCAAGTAAACAAAAATCAATTAGCAATCATTATTTACATCCTTAAACAATTCACACTCCCATCAAGAACAATGAAACCATTAACAAATTCACGCCTAGAGCAGAACAATTAAGCCTTTGAAAAAATATACAACTAAGCCTATCCCTGACCTTCCTCAAACACACAATACAATACCAAGGAATACATCTATCTAATTTTAAAATACTTTAAACACGTGTTAAAAAAGCTTTTTAAAAAATTAACAAGTTAAATAAAATACATTTCTTTAGTTCACTTACCATTACTTGGCCCCACCGACTCCCGTTGCGCAGCTTACTCACGAACCAATCCACGATCAGGAACCCATAAAATAATAAACCATTGAAAATAATAAACATTAAACTAAAAATCCAAATCAATCCACGGGTCTTCTACTTGTAATCCATCTTCATCTGTATTCTTCTTTCTTCTATCTCCTTCCGGGCGGGGCAGGGCATGGTCTTCTTTCCATCATCGGCCACGCCCTTGTCTTTTTTCTTCTCCGGAGGTCCTTCCTCCGTGGCGTCTGGCTTCAAAATGAGACGACATAGGCTTTTAAAGGCCTATGACGTCACATTTTGCGTCATGGTTCCCACGGTCCTGATTGGGCCGTGAAAACCATGTGTTTTGGCCGACAAAAAAAAATGATGACGTCATCTTAAAGGCAATGAAAGCACAGCCAATCAGAATGGCTTTGCTTCAATTGCCTTTAAGATGACGTCATGAAAAGGCACATGGCCGTGCACACATGGTATGGTAGCCAATCAGAGCGTGGGAACTTTATCCCTACTCTGATTGGCTCTGGTGTACCATGTGTCAGGGGCTTGGGGGAGAAAGGATGTGACGTCAATGAAAACCTGTCACGCGGTACGGTAACCAATCAGAGCGTGGGAACTTTATCCCCTTCAAGTAGAAGACCCGTGGATTGATTTGGATTTTTAGTTTAATGTTTATTATTTTATGGTTTTTTATTTTATGGGTTCCTGATCGTGGATTGGTTCGTGAGTAAGCTGCGCAACGGGAGTCGGTGGGGCCAAGTAATGGTAAGTGAACTAAAGAAATGTATTTTATTTAACTTGTTATTTTTTTAAAAGCTTTTTTAACATGTGTTTAAAGTATTTTAAAATTACTGTAGATAGATGTATTCCTTGGTATTGTATTGTGTGTTTGAGGAAGGTCAGGGATAGGCTTGGTTGTATATTTTTTCAAAGGCTTAATTGTTCTGCTCTAGGCGTGAATTTGTTAATGGTTTCATTGTTCTTGATGGGAGTGTGAATTGTTTAGGGATGTAAATAATGATTGCTAATTGATTTTTGTTTACTTGGTTGATTAATTTGCAGAATGTATACTGTATGGTGCATAGATATTTACAGTAGGCATCATTTATATTGGAATGTAAGTTGTTTAAATGGCTTTTCAGAGGTTTAGTGATGATTTAGATTGAGAGATCAGTTATGAATATTAAAGGAAATTGATTTTAATTTAGTGTGTATGTATGGAGAAGTATTTGGTTGTAGGACAGTGCTTTTGATAACCCTTCTACATTTATTTGTACTGTATACTGGTTTATCATGGGTGTGTATATAACGTGTGTATATATATATATATACTGTATACAGTATACTGTATCTCTCTCTCTCTCTCTCTCTCTTTCTCTCTGTCTCTCTGTATACAGTATATATACAGTATATATATATAGTTGCATGATGAAGCCACAGTACAAATTCATGGGTGAAGGGTGGGTATCGGTCCTGTGTGGCTTAACCCCTTAATTACCTTTGCGGTTATTATCCGATAAGGTGTTTAAGGGGTTAATTGATATCTGAATGTACTTGCAATGTATTGGCTTGGTATTGGCTATGTCTTGTGTGGGCAAGAGAAGGAAGGAAGGCGCTGGCGACGGACACTTCGTATTGATGAGGTCAGTAGTACTTTATTTATTTGTATATGCTAGTTAATGTTTTTAATAATGGGCAATTAATCTATTATCCATATCTGGATAATAGTTATTTTGCACATTATTGTACTGTAGGTGTTGGGGGGGAGGGTGTATGTATTGAATGTATAGGCCAGGTTTATTTTTTTTACATTCAGGGTTTGATTCCGTGGTTCTGCGTGGAGCCTATGGAGACCACCTCTGGGTATTCTCGGGTATCCCAAGGGTATTAAGCTGGTGGTTCCACGGGTGACACATGCGGGGATGATGATGTGTGGTCCCACCTCTGTGGGGGCACCGCGGACCCGTAGTCTGCGGGGATGATGATGTGTGGTCCCACTTCTGTGGGGGCACCGCTGACCCGTAGGTGCGGGGATGATGATGTGTGGTCCCACTTCTGTGGGGGCACCGCGGACCCGTAGTGAGCACCCGTGAGTTCCCCAGACCCCCGAGGGAACCACCCGAGGCCCCGCAGACACCTGTGGGTTTGACCCGGGGCTCCCAGACATCCTTGGGCCTACCGTGGGGACCCAATTGTGGCTCACGGTGACCCAAGGAGACCACCTGGGGGCCATGGTGCTGGCAGGATCCACCAGCAGGCCTCCAGAACCTGTGTAAAAAGGGCTGCTGGTAAACTGTAGGTCTGTCCAGGTGCCCTGCCAGCCCACCGGGGACTAGCGTGGGGCTGCGTTATGAACCCTGTCTGTAAAAGGATAAATCTTGTATTTATGGGGGGGCACAGGGGGTGGGTAATGTATTTAATAAATATAATGCTGTTTATTGTGGGTCATTGTACTGTTTTTATTGCGGGTACTGGGGGTGGGGTGTTTCCCCAACGGTATGTGGGTAGGCCTCCCTTGTGGGTACTGACTGGGTGGTTAGGCCTCACGGGGGGGGGGGTTAGTGTAGGAGGGTATGTAGGCATCCCGAGTGGTGGGTGAGGGTGGGTTAACCCCTTCATGACTGTAGCGGTTAATAACCGCTATGGTGATTAAGGGGTTAGGGGACATTACTTTGTATGTTTTAATTTTTGTGTCTGTTTTGCAGTAGCGGAGGGGCCATGGCCAGGATGGGGGGGGGGGGTAACGGTATGTGGGTAGGGGGTGAGGGTGGTTAGACCTCACAGTATGCACACTGGGTCCCCCCCGCCCTCCCCACATTTACATACACTGCACTGACAGCAATGCAGGGAGGGAGATTTACTGGTAACAGAAACATCTCTCTGCCTTCAGTGTAATCTGTTTAAAGCCCCCTCCCCCTAATGTATGTTTCTGTTAAATCTCTCTGCCTTCAGTGTAATCTGTTTAACAGAAACATTAGGGGGGAGGGGGCTTTAAATCTCTCTGCCTTCAGTGTAATCTGTTTAACAGAAACATTAGGGGGGAGGGGGCTTTAAACAGATTACACTGAAGGCAGGGAGATACAGGGGATGTACTGTATTGTTCATCATGTATGTTGTTTATTGCAATGCTGTGTATAATGTACTGTATAATGTTTTTTACAATTAGATAGATGTAATCCTTGGTATTGTAAGGGTTAGCTTTGGTTTTAATTTGTGTTTTCTGGTTGGTACTTACAGTATATATTGATTTTTGTTTACTTGATTGGTTAAAATAGTTGACTTGTTTGGATGTGTTTGTATTTACTGGTAGAGTAGCTTGCAATTATATTGTTAACATTCATTTGCAGAATGTATATGGTGCATAGATTTTATGCATCATTTATACAATGTAAATGCAATGTACTGTGAGGATTGGAATGTTATGTTTTATATTGTAAGATCAGTTAGGATTATTAAATGGATTATTATTATTGTCTGTACTGTATAGAGAAGCGTTATTTGTAGGACAGTATGATTTTGATAACCATTCTACAGTACATGTATTTGTATATTGGTTCATCATGTGTGTGTATATACTGTGTGAATATATATATATATATATACTGTATATCTATATATATATATATATATAGATATACAGTATATATATATATATATATATATATATATATTTGTGCTGTGCTGATTGATGTTTGCAGTACTTCAATTCCAAGGAGCTGAGTATTTCTGATTATCCATCCCTCCCTTTGTTTTCCCATTTGCTTTCATTTATGTATTTGGGTCACTAAATGAAGTAATCTATATGTATTCCTTGCTCTAATACTATTTGAACTGCATTAGGTTCATTTTTGTGTTATTGACATTCTAACTGCTATCAGTACAAGCACTCATGTTTTCTCTGTGAATATTTTCTTAGTTTAGCATCTTTGACCCATGATGTCTTTCAGCCAACAACATATCTGATGACCGGCCGGTCTGTATTGCTTCATTGCGGGAAATAATCTTTTCCCTCAGTGAGCAAGGTTTTTCTTAGGGCATCTTTGTTTATTTTCTTTGGGTCTATTATATTGTGTTTTTCTTTAATATTTTTCTGTAAAATTTTTTTTTTTTTTTTTTTTTTTTTTGTCCACCAATTATTTTTTAGTCAGGTAGGCTCACCAGTCAGTTGTTTGTATGTCTGTTATTTTTTGGATTTAATTAAAGTACCCTTTTTATTTTTGCAATTATTTGTCTGAGTGCTATTTTAGTGGTTTCTTTTTCTTTTGTGTTCTCATATATATATATATATCCGATGCTGATCCGGAAACCCCCAGTATACCTGCTCCAGCAACAATCAACACCGATGCTCGTCTGGAATTCCCCGACTTACCTGCGCCAGCACCCATCAACGCTGATGCTAGTCCGGAACCCCCCAGCTTACTTGTGCCAGTACCCATCTATGCCGATGCTCATCCGGAAAGCCACAGCTTAACTGCTCCAGCACCCAGCACTCCTGCATCAGCTCCATCTCGTTCACCCGCATGCTAAATGTTTTCAGTGGTGTCGACATCACTGACAACTCTACAGGGCAATACAGGGACCGAATGAAGGACAAGATGGAGCGTCTTTTGGTAACTATGGAGAATATGGATAGGTGCATGGGTGGCATGGGTGGTCGTATTGATAAGATTGAGAGGAACATCGCGGGGATCTATTCTTTGCTTGGTGTCCCTGCCTCTGTATGTCTGATGCAGGAGCAGGAGGGTGGCCTGCAGGCATCTTATTCTCCCTTGGAGGAACCGCACCCCCCCCTCTGTGCACCCTCTCAATCCCTGGATTTGAACTTCACAGTGCCAACACCAAGCACACCATGGCCCCCCCACGCTCACCCCCTCCATCTGCAGAATACATGTATGCCAGTGTGGTGGAGGAGATGACAACCCTGATAAGGCCATGACAGGAGGAAAGCATCCTCCCAGACCATCTACCCCCGCCAGCTGCCAGAAGCACACCCGCTCCAGCATCAAGGATTGTACAGCTCCCAGACATCATGCTGAGAGAACTGCCCCAGAGCATCTGGGATAAATTCAAGATCAGATGTGCTGGTCTACCACAGAAATATGTCCAGTTCATCTTTAAACACCACGTCTGTTTTGAGCTGTACAGCGAGTGGACCCAAAATGTTAATTTTTATGACAATAAAAACAAGAAGGCTCTTCCTGCAAATGTAAGGAATGCAATTATGGAAGAAGTGAAGCACAATTTTAATGTTACCACTGGTATTGCTAGAAACGTGAGAGACAGCATAAATGGCCCTTTGAGGAGTAAAGGGGCTCTTCCCTGGAGCTCCATCGAATTGTTTGACGACTGATAATGTTTTTGATCTAAATACTGTAAAAAGATAGTTGATTGTTTTAAATTGTTTCATTGTTTAATGTTTTTTTCTTCAATTTTTTAGTTTAACAATGGACTGTACAGGTGGCATGATATAATAATTTTTTTCTATTTCTGTTTTGTATTTTGCATGTCTGGTGTTGGGCGAAGACACCCTGCAGGAAAAAAAACCCTTGGTGCAGGAAACTCTCACAACAATACTGCCAGGTAAGACACAGTGCTCCAATCCATGCATAACAAATCCCTTCCTCCCCGCTCCCAACCCCTCAAAAGCTAATGTAATGATAAAGGCCGCCGCATCTGTAAATCCACCTTTACTCCACCTTTTCACATAAGCCCTGCAATAGATACTTTTTTCAGTTGGCCAAGAAGGATATCATTAGTATTCGATCTAGAAATATTGGTCAGGGCAACCTTACATACTCTGAGCAGGACTGCTTAAAACAACTTAAAGATCAAAGGACGTTGTTTTTAAGCCCTCAGATAAATGGGGCAATATAGACATCTGGCCCACTGAGATGTATATTCAGGAAGCAAATCGTCAACTTTTACATCCATTAAATTACAAAAGGATATTCCTTGACCCAACTGAGAGATTCAAAATTCTAGTTGATTAATTTATCACCAGAGCCCTTGACAACGGCACAATCACAATCAAAGAATCCAAGTTCTTGAGAGTTGCACATCCCAGGATTCCAACAATGTATTTTCTTCCAAAAGTGCATAAGGATTTAAAGTGCCCCCCCCCCCTCCCATCGGTCAGCCCATAGTATCGGGGATAGGGGGGCTATATGAGAACATCTGTACTTTTATTGATGCTTTCCTTCAACCTCATGTAGTATGTTTACCATCATTTGTGAGGGACACATCTGATGTCCACTTGAAAATTCAGGACATTGTGGTTCAGAAAGGGACGTATCTGGTAACCTGCGATGTGGAGTCATTGTACTCCAACATAGATCATATAGATGGCATTGCAGCAGATGAATACTTTTTAAGTATGCAAAATACAGATACTAAGGAAATGTGTGACTTGGTTATTCTCTTTCTTTCATTTTATAACACAATTATTTTGTGTTTAATAGAAAGTATTATGTTCAAACAAGGGGCACTACGATGGGGGGTGAAATGCGTGCCATTATATGCAAACCTCTTTATGTAATGGTGGGAGAGGGAGAAAGTCTTTACCATGATTTGAAACAATTTACCATTCACATCCCCTCTGTATTAGGTACTGTGACAAATGCCCCTCTGTCGTCTGTCTGGGTTCTTCCCGACACAGTCTTCTAGGGTTATTTATACAAAAAACAGGATCATGCAAATGTAAGGAATCCACTACTGGCTTTGACTTTTGCCTTGCAGACCTGTGCAGTTGCAGGCTTCCTCTGGCAATCTATGGCACAGGTGCTGCCTCTCATTGCAGCTTCTGCCCTGTGCTACTTCATTGGAGGAATTCTCACACACCCTCCTCCTGTGATTGGATCTCCGCCCTTTATATTCTAGGCGTTGGCTCTGAACCAGCGCCGAGCATAACTATTCCTACCTCTATGTTACTGTCTCTGCCACAAACCACCCCAGGCCTCTCTCCTAGCGTTCTTACCTTCCAAGTTCCTGAGTATCCAGAGGCCTGGTCCTGGACGTCTGTGCTGAAGCGTTGTTGCCAGCACTGGCCTGCTGCTATCTCCTTGCAGTGGCCTACCCTGGACGTCTGTGCTGAAGCGTTGATGCCAGCACTGGTACTGCTGCATTCCCTCCTAGCAGTAGCTACCCTTCCTGTCCTGTGGCCTGCCGCTATTCTCCTGTAGTGGCCTATCCTGGACGTATGTGCTGAAGCGTTGATGCCAGCACTGGTACAGCTGCATTCCCTCCTAGCAGTGGCTACCCTTCCTTTCCTGCGGCCTGCTGCTATCTCCTTGCAGTGGCCTGCCCTGGACGTCTGTGCTGAAGCGTTGATGCCAGCACTGGCCTGCTGCTATTCTCCTGCAGTGGCCTACCCGGGACGTCTGTGCTGAAGCGTGTTGCCAGCACCGGTACCTGCTGCATTCCCTCCTAGCAGTGGCTACCCTTCCTTTCCTGCGGCTTGCTGCGATCCTCTTGCAGTGACCTGCCTTGGACTTCTGCGCTGAAGCGTTGGTTCTACCCGACGCTGCCCTGCGGTGAACTTCGGCCAGCCTGCTGTCTCCTCCTGCTGAGATCGGCGTCATGGGCCGAGGCCGCTCCTCGCGCAGAAGCCACCCCCGCGCTCACGCTCCTAAGCTGAAGCGGGGAAATCCTGACTACCTGTTGCCGAACTCCTGCTTCCATAACGACGATGCTGCCTTCTCCAATCCTGACCCTGCGATGTACGACTACGAACTGCGCACTCCGGATCAGTCTGCGTGGACTCAGGTCGGTGATTATATAACCCCACCTCAGCCCCGCGGTCCGGTCCCGGTTTGTGGCGAGCATCGGCGTAACAGTATGCTCGGCCCGTTAAAACCGGACCGCGCCGTGGCGAGGGATGGCAATTTTCCAACTGAAGTTATGTCCCGTCCTGCGTATCAGTCCCACTATGAAGGCCAGTATTTGTGTGAAGTACTACCCCTGGTTGATGAACTGTGGACGTATGAAGGTTTAACCCCTTTGCAAAGACAATGCCGTTGTGATCTCTTTATTAAGGCTTACTGCATCCTGAACTTAAAACAGTCTCTAGCCGCTTGTATTCGCTCTCCTGATTCCCCTTTAACCTGGGATAACGTGTACCCTTTGGAACTGGCCGACGCCCAAGAGGCAATCTATGCCCTGGCCTCATCACTGGACATTCATCTAGTAGAACAGAGCGCCCTCCTCATGTTGGCTCAGTCTCAAGATACACTCCATGTATTTTCCTCAACACTAGACACTCACATAATAGAACAGGATCCCCTCCTTGCCAGCTATGCTGCTGCTTGGCAGATTCTCTGTGCTACCAGTCCTGTTACTAAACCTGTGGGGTTACCTCTCTCTCCTAAGAATGGTCAAACCATTTCTCTGTCGCTGCCCGCTAAGGAAGAAGCTGCCACGCTCCCTAATCCTGAGTTAACCTCCCTAAATTCTGTCCCTGAGGTTATTTCGGTCTTAACCCCTGCTAGTCAGGCTTATGCGTTCCCCACTGTAAATCCCTGCAGTCCCCAGGTCAGTGTGTCTTCCCTAGCACCAGAGAATGAGTCCTGTTTGCCCTCTTTTCCTAAACCAAAAATTCTAAGCTCTGTTTCCGAGGTTTTTTCTGTATTAACCCCTGCTAGTCTGCTCTGTGAGGTTCCTACTGTTAACCCTAGTATTCCGCAGTCTAATGATAGGTCCCTAGGGCAAGAGGCAGAACCCCCTATGACCCCACTCTCGGAGACTAGCTTCTATTTCTCTGATTCTCAGGTACAGAGTAATTTAACCCTTGGGGTTTTTCCTATGTTAACCCCTGCAGGTCAGCCCTGTGAATCTTCCTTGGTAGATCCCTTTAGTTCGTCAGTCAGGGATACCTCCTTAGCCTCAGAGGATCAACCCCTTTTGTCCTCTGACTCGGCTAAAATTCTCGGGGTTAAGCCC
The DNA here is from genome assembly GCF_040206685.1 of Ascaphus truei. NCBI lineage: Eukaryota > Metazoa > Chordata > Amphibia > Anura > Ascaphidae > Ascaphus > Ascaphus truei. The sequence continues at coordinate 484,192,129 of NC_134483.1, forward strand.
CCTGAACTTTCGGCAATAATACTGGCTCCAGTAAAAAGTACTCTGGAGCCGTTTGTTTCTCTAAACCTGTTCGCAGAATCCCTACTCCTAGGTATTTCACTCACCCCGTCTGTCACTCAGAGAGCTGAGACCCCTGCTTCTGAGCATAGACCCCTTTTCGTGGAATCTGTTGTCGTTTCTGATGTCCCAGACACTCCTTCCCAAATACCCACTTCAGAGACCAGCACAGGCGTGGTTACCCCACTTGCACTGTCTGAGTTCTCCTCTTCTCAAATCCTAGGGTTTAAAGCGAACAGTACATATTATGCTCCTTTCCAAGTGACCCCTACTGAGATCAGCGTATCTGCTGTTGCTCCCTCAGTACCATTAAAGTTAGGGCCCTTCTTTTTGAAGGATCAGGCTTTCAAGTTTGAGACTCCCTTTATCCCTGACTTTGTAAATCTGCAGTCCCTTCTCACTGTAGTTAAAAGTTCTCCAGCAGCCGCTGAGTTAAGCTTTGCCGCTGCCAAATCTTCTGTTATAGAAGCAACCTTGCCTAGCTTACTTCTGTCTGTCCTATCTGTGATGCCTATCACCTTTACTAAAATTTCTGTTTTGCAAGGTATTTCTCCTATTAAATCTGTGATACCTGCAATTCCTTTAATCAGTTCCAAAACCCCTGTCACTAAGTCTCCCATGGAGTCTGATGCCCTCACTAGGGATTCTCAGGGACCCAATTCTGTAACAAGCAAGATATCCCTTGTGTCTGTTGGAGAGTTTACCCCAGTTTCTCTCACGGATCATGCCACAGCCTCCGGGATGATTAAAAATGACTTAAAGTCTGGGATGCCCATTCCTGTAATAATACTGTTTTACGCTGATTCGCCCACAGTATTCGGGGTATCCACTACTGACTGTATGTCTACTATCACGAACTCAGGGGTATCGCATTTGGAACGTTCCCTTTTTTCAGAAGATCCCGTCTTTAAAATGGACTTATTTTTCTCTGTGTCTTCCACAATACTTGGGGTACTTGCTATTGACTGTCCTGTCCCAAAACTAGGGTTACCTCTCAAAAAGGTGCCTGGAGCTACCGATGTTAAAGACCCTATGTTTAAAACAGTAACAATTTGCATTGCTTCTCCCACAGTATCATGTGAGACCTGGGTACCTGGGACCTCCACTCCGAAGCCAAGCTCTAGTTCTCTGTCTTCTTTCTCTGTGTTGGAGGCACCCAGCTTTAACCCCAAGACTTTTTCCCCTAAGGTTGATGCACCGCGTAACCACCTGCCTTGTTTTTTGGATAAAATCTGTTTTCTCACCTTTCAAACAGACTCCTTACTCGCAGGTCTCTGTGCGGTGCCCAAAGTGCCCGTTCTGTATGGCAATTGGCCTCTCCCTAAGACGAAGACACCCTTACTGGACCTCGTCGCTTTACCTGAAGCGTCCGTTCCTGTTCTCTATGGTTCCACTATGGGTATAGACATGCTTATTATGTCCTTCGCCAAAGCCACAAATTCGGATTTCATTCTCTCTAAAGATCACAAACCAAAGGAAGCGGATCCTTCTTCAACTGCCAGTACCATGACCAAGAGTTGCATACACACTGCTACAGACTCTCGCAAATTGCTTGGGATAGCAACCCTGCTTGGTATCAAAAGTACCGCTGCAATAGTGTGTAGTGAACCCTCCCGCCCCATTCCCTTGCTAACCACCACCCGGAATTCCTTGGAAGCTAAAGACTCTCGCAACTTCCTCCGTGCTGATTTCACCAAAGACATTGCCTTCTCTGAAGGTCCCTCTGCCATTTTTGTCCGACAATCTGTGTCCTGTGTCCCGTACTCTTGGACTATTACTATGCACCGGACACCTGGCTACTGTCCTTCCGATGTTCCCATTCCGGAGCCCTCAGGTCCCATTGTCCATGTACCAAGAACTGCAGTACCACCGCTGTCTTTCATGGCACTCGCCAATGTACATCTGGATTGTGGACCTAATTCTCGCCGGAGACACTTCAGGAACAACTCAATGTCTCCCAGACCTATGAATGGTCCTGTTCACCCAGGCTTCTCACCCAGTGGTGGGGGTACTGTAAGGAATCCCAACAAACTATGGGCTTTCAACGCCACCTCTCGCCTAAGGAGGTTTAGGAACAATTCCATGTCCCCCAAATCTGTGATGGATCTTGTTCGTCCGGAGGTCTCACCTGAAGGGGGGGGTACTGTAAGGAATCCACTACTGGCTTTGACTTTTGCCTTGCAGACCTGTGCAGTTGCAGGCTTCCTCTGGCAATCTATGGCACAGGTGCTGCCTCTCATTGCAGCTTCTGCCCTGTGCTACTTCATTGGAGGAATTCTCACACACCCTCCTCCTGTGATTGGATCTCCGCCCTTTATATTCTAGGCGTTGGCTCTGAACCAGCGCCGAGCATAACTATTCCTACCTCTATGTTACTGTCTCTGCCACAAACCACCCCAGGCCTCTCTCCTAGCGTTCTTACCTTCCAAGTTCCTGAGTATCCAGAGGCCTGGTCCTGGACGTCTGTGCTGAAGCGTTGTTGCCAGCACTGGCCTGCTGCTATCTCCTTGCAGTGGCCTACCCTGGACGTCTGTGCTGAAGCGTTGATGCCAGCACTGGTACTGCTGCATTCCCTCCTAGCAGTAGCTACCCTTCCTGTCCTGTGGCCTGCCGCTATTCTCCTGTAGTGGCCTATCCTGGACGTCTGTGCTGAAGCGTTGATGCCAGCACTGGTACAGCTGCATTCCCTCCTAGCAGTGGCTACCCTTCCTTTCCTGCGGCCTGCTGCTATCTCCTTGCAGTGGCCTGCCCTGGACGTCTGTGCTGAAGCGTTGATGCCAGCACTGGCCTGCTGCTATTCTCCTGCAGTGGCCTACCCGGGACGTCTGTGCTGAAGCGTGTTGCCAGCACCGGTACCTGCTGCATTCCCTCCTAGCAGTGGCTACCCTTCCTTTCCTGCGGCTTGCTGCGATCCTCTTGCAGTGACCTGCCTTGGACTTCTGCGCTGAAGCGTTGGTTCTACCCGACGCTGCCCTGCGGTGAACTTCGGCCAGCCTGCTGTCTCCTCCTGCTGAGATCGGCGTCATGGGCCGAGGCCGCTCCTCACGCAGAAGCCACCCCCGCGCTCACGCTCCTAAGCTGAAGCGGGGAAATCCTGACTACCTGTTGCCGAACTCCTGCTTCCATAACGACGATGCTGCCTTCTCCAATCCTGACCCTGCGATGTACGACTACGAACTGCGCACTCCGGATCAGTCTGCGTGGACTCAGGTCGGTGATTATATAACCCCACCTCAGCCCCGCGGTCCGGTCCCGGTTTGTGGCGAGCATCGGCGTAACAGCAAAGTATTATGCTGCTTAACTCAGGCTTCTGCCTGCTTTATTTTCATCCAAGTAAGGTACTGCAGCTTTATCAAGTGTAGATTAGAGGTACTCAGATACTTTCATTCAGCAGTTCACTCATTTCAGTGTTACAGTATTTCCCACACTGTTATTTTTAAGAAATAAAACCAAAATCATATAAACAAAATCCTATCCCTTTCAGGGATCTAACTACACATCAGAATCAGTCACTCTAACAGCTGCTGGCCAACTAACCTGGTTCCCCAGCTTAAAACAATGCTCTCTCATTTAGGGTCACTAGATACAGCACAGTCTTTTAGCAACAGCAATAAACATTTGTTTTGTCTTATCTGTTCGTGGTGGGAACTCGGTCCCAAGTGTCCAGGCAAATCCTCTGGTACTGTGATACTTGGAGGGGCCATCCACCCCAAACTGGATTCCGGGGAGCAGCGATACCCATAGCCTCCAGGCTCTAAGGAGAGAGAGTGAAATGCAAAACCTTGCTGCTCTAAATACCTGTGCATGTGATTAGAAGAGCAGGTGAGGGAGAACTAGAGCCATTGTAATCTGTGGTCTGGATTTTCCATCCAGCTGCCCGAGTTAATGAGAGCTGTGGAATGGATCATTTTTAACTATTCCTGCACTTTCTGACCTAAAATGGGCAGAAAGCTGCCTAACATCTTTGGACTATGTCACATATCCCCCTCCCCAGCTCACACCTACTGGGGTAAGTGGCCAAGGACCTCACTGGGGTGAGCGTCCTACCTGAAATACTTGAGCTAACTCCTCAGTACAACATTAAGTATTCACATGACACGAATATGAACTTTTTCCACGGCAATTATGGACAATAGGTTTCGTCATAAGAGACTATATTTGCCAAACATATTGTGTTGCTCTCTATTAGGGAACTATTTTGAAAAATAAGTGTCTAGCACACATTCTTACAACCCAGGATATGCTAAATATATTCACAAAACCAGACAATTTCTATTACCTCCCTGGGTTTTTCTACTCTAGAATATGAACCTCATTATATATTAACAACCGAAAAGGGCATTTTTTCTATATTGTAAGCTACCACTATTTTTTTTTCTTATACTACAGCCTTGTAATCTTAAGGGCCATCAACCCTGTATATTAATTTGTAGTTTTACCTACATTTTCAATGAAGAGAAAAAATTATACAACATTGCAATATTTACAAAAATGCTTTTCTAAAGGCATAGTATACAGAGGTGACCAACTTTATTCTAACTCGGCTAGTTCCGCAAATTTGGGTATATCCCGGTGATGTTCGGTTTTGTACCATTTTCGGCCGGAGTGAATTGCGTTATTTTCCCGGCTGTGATTTAAGCATTTTATTCCCGCTGGCTGCAATACTGCAATGCCGTGTAAAAACACATGGGGCGTTTGCGAGCTGTTGTCTTTAAAGCCTTCCCCTATAACCCCTAACATACAGTACTGTACATTTTTATTCATAGTGTACATGTGCAGGGGGTCTCCGGAGCTGAACCGCGTTGGTTTCAGTTTGGGGGACCCCCTGCTCCCTGAGATACAGCCCCCTTTATGAGGTGCTGGTATCCCTCTGCGTTTGAAGGTCCCGATCACGTGACCGCGACCTGTAAACCAAGCAGAGGGATACTGGCACCCCCTAAAGGGGCCTGTATCAAGGGGAGCAGGGGGTCCCCGGACCTAAAACCACAGCAGTTCTGCTCCGGAGACCTTCTGCACATCTACACTGTGAATAAAAAACATATATAAATAAACACTCGTTCCTTACCTTAGCGGCTATGTGCTACGGTAACGAAGCAGCATTTGTGTATTTTAATAATATTGTACAGTGAGCAGGGGGTTCCCTGAGCCAGAAATTAATGCGGTTCAGCTCAGGGGATCCCCTGCTCCTGCACAATATTATTAAAAATACAGAAATGCTGCTTCATTACCATAGCGTATAGCCGCTAAGGCAATGAAGGGGTTAACCCACCGTGCCCGCTTTATTGTGGGTAGCGAGGGTGGGTGAAGGGGGTATTTGGCCCTTGGTGTGAGTTTAGGACTTGCGGGGGGGGTTGCGGGTGCACTTAACCCCTTCACGACCATAGCAGTTAATACCGCTACGGTCATGAAGGGGTTAAGCCCTCCCGCTACCCCCCGCAAGCCCTAAACAACCACCGTTTGGGCTAATATCCCCTTCACCCAACCCCACTACCCGCAATAAAAAAAAACTCACACACAGCAGCCGCCACAAAATTAATAAATAAATCTAAATAAATAAATAAATGACTATAAATAAATACATTTGAAATACATTTTTATTTATAGTGTAGATGTGCAGGGGGTCTCTGGAGCTGAACCGCGTTGGTTTCAGGTCGGGGGACCCCCTGCTCCCCGAGATACAGCCCCCTTTATGAGGTGCCGGTATCCCTCTGCGTTTAAAAGGTCCCGATCACGTGACCGCGGCCTGTAAACCAAGCACAGGGATACCGGCACCCCCTAAAGGGGCCTGTATCTCGGGGAGCATGGGGTTAAACCACAGCGGTTCCGCTCCGGAGTACCTCTGCACATGTACAGTATAAATAAAACACACACATCAATAAAGAATCGTTCTTTACCTTAGCGGCTATGTGCTATGGTAATGAAGCAGCATTTCTGTATTTTAATAATATTGTACAGTGAGCAGGGGTTCCCTGAGCCAGAACTTAAAGCTCAGGGGACCCCCTGCTCCTGCACAATTTTATTAAAAATACAGAAATGCTGCTTCATTACCATAGCGTATAGCCGCTAAGGCAATGAAGGGTTAAGGCAGAATAAACAATAAATACATTACATACATATTTTTAATGTGTGTTTTAAACCTCCCTGCCTTCACTGTAATCTATGTAAAAACCCCTCCCCCAATTGTGTCTGCTAAGCTTCCCTGCTTTGACTAATCTGGATAATAGTTATTTTGCACATTATTGTACTGTAGGTGTTGGGGGGGAGGGTGTATGTATTGAATGTATAGGCCAGGTTTTTTTTTTTTACATTCAGGGTTGGTTCCGTGGTTCTGCGTGGGACCTCTGGAGACCACTTGCGGGTATCCTCGGGTATCCCAAGGGTATCAGGCTGGTGGTTCCACGGGTGACACATGCGGTGATGAAGCGGTGGTCTCACATCTGTGGGGGCACCGCCGACCCGTAGTCTGCAGGGATGACGATGTGTGGTCCCACTTCTGTGGGGGCACCGTCGACCCGTAGGTGCGGGGATGATGATGTGTAGTCCCACTTCTGTGGGGGCACCGCGGACCCGTAGTGAGCACCCGTGAGTTCCCCAGACCCCGAGGGAACCACCCGAGGCCCCACAGACACCTGTGGGTCTGACCCGGGGCTCCAAGACATCCGCGGGCCTACTGTGGGGCCCAATTGTGGCCCACGGTGACCCAAGGAGACCACCTGGGGGCAATGGTGCTGGCGGGATCCACCAGCAGGCCTCCAGAACCTGTGTAAAAAGGGCTGCTGGTAAACTGTAGGTCTGTCCAGGTGCCCCGCCAGCCCACCGGGGACTCGCGTGGGGCTGCGTTATGAACCCTGTATGTAAAAGGATAAATCTTGTATTTATGGGGGGGCACAAGGGGTGGGTAATGTATTTAATAAATATAATGCTGTTTATTGTGGGTCACTGTACTGTTTTTATTGTGGGTACTGGGGGTGGGGGGTGTGTGTTTCCCCAACGATATGTGGGTAGGCCTCCCTTGTTGGTACTGGGTGGTTAGGCCTCACGGGGGGGGGGGTTAGTGTGGGAGGGTATGTAGGAATCCTGAGTGGTGGGTGAGGGTGGTTTAACCCCTTAATGACTGTAGCGGTTAATAACCGCAATGGGGATTAAGGGGTTAGGGGACATTACTTTGTATGTTTTAATTTTTGTCACTTTTTTGCAGCAGCGGAGGGGCCATGTGCAGGTGGGTAGTGGGTAGTGGGTGTGGGTGTGGTTATTTACACGGGATCCCCCTCCCCACATTTACATACAGTACAGTACACTGCACTCACAGAAAACACAGGCCAGGCAGATTTAACTGACACAATAGGGGGAGGGGGGCTTACACAGATTAGTCAAAGCAGGGAAGCTTAGCAGACACAATAGGGGGAGGGTTTTTTACATAGATTACAGTGAAGGCAGGGAGGTTTAAAACACACATTAAAAATATGTATGTAATGTATTTATTGTTTATTCTGCCTTAACCCTTCATTGCCTTAGCGGCTATACGCTATGGTAATGAAGCAGCATTTCTGTATTTTTAATAAAATTGTGCAGGAGCAGGGGGTCCCCTGAGCATTAATTTCTGGCTCAGAGAACCCCCTTCTCACTGTACAATATTATTAAAATACAGAAATACTGCTTCATTACCATTGCACATAGCCGCTAAGGTAAAGAACGATTCTTTATTGATGTGTGTGTTTTATTTATACTCTACATGTGCAGAGGTACTCCGGAGCGGAACCGCTGTGGTTTATGGTCTGGGGACCCCATGCTCCCTGAGATACAGGCCCCTTTAGGGGGTGCTGGTATCCCTCTGCTTGGTTTACAGGCCGCGGTCACGTGATCGGGACCTTTTAAACGCAGAGGGATACCGGCACCTCATAAAGGGGGCTGTATCTCGGGGAGCAGGGGGTCCCCCGACCTGAAACCAACGCGGTTCAGCTCCGGAGACCCCCTGCACATCTACACTATAAATAAAAATGTATTTCAAATGTATTTATTTATAGTCATTTATTTATTTATTTATTTAGATTTATTTATTTATTTTTTGGCGGCTGCTGTGTGTGAGTTTTTTTTTATTGTGGGTAGTGGGGGTGGGTGAAGGGGGTATTAGCCCCAACGGTGGTTGTTTAGGGCTTGCGGGGGGTAGCGGGAGGGCTTAACCACTTCATGACCGTAGCGGTATTAACTGCTACGGTCGTGAAGGGGTTAAGTGCACCCGCAACCCCCCCGCAAGTCCTAAACTCACACCAAGGGCCAAATACCCCCTTCACCCACCCCCGCTACCCACAATAAAGCGGGCACGGTGGGTTAACCCCTTCATTGCCTTAGCGGCTATACGCTATGGTAATGAAGCAGCATTTCTGTATTTTTAATAATATTGTGAAGGAGCAGGGGGTTCCCTGAGCATTAATTTCTGGCTCAGGGAACCCCCTGCTCACTGTACAATATTATTAAAAATACATTCATGCTGCTTCGTTACCATAGCACATAGCCGCTAAGGTAAGGAACGAGTATTTATTTATATATGTGTTTTATTTATACTGTACATGTGCAGAGGGTCTCCGGAGCAGAACCGCTGTGGTTTTAGGTCCGGGGACCCCCTGCTCCCCGAGGTACAGGCCCCTTTAGGGGGTGCCGGTATCCCTCTGCTTGGTTTACAGGTCGCAGTCACGTGATCGGGAACTTTAAACGCAGAGGGATACCGGCACCTCATAAAGGGGGCTGTATCTCAGGAAGCAGGGGGTCCCCCGACCTGAAACCAACGCGGTTCAGCTCCGGAGACCCCCTGCATATCTACACTATAAATAAAAATGTATTTTAAATCATTTTTAATGTGCCGATGTTTGCGCAGAGAGAGCAGCGGTTCTCTCTCTGCTGCAAACACATCTCACCCCTGCCGGCCCATAGTATCATTGATGTGCATATACAGTACTGTATGTGTACAGTACTGTATGTTAGGGGTTATAGGGGTTGTTGTTATACAGTATATATATATATATATATATATATATTGTACAGTATATATATATACTGCATTACAATTCATGATTTTATGCCATCTGGCGGACACGCGAAGCATTGCAGCCTAATAAATCCTGAACCATTTTAAATTAACACATCAGCCGCGCGTCAGCCGGGCATCACCCCTGGCTTGGAACGCGGCATGCTCCAGGTGAACAGTGTCACATTCCAGGAACCTGCCAGGTACAAACCGGTGATTTGTTCGAATAAAGTCTGCCGCAGCAGTAGCATATACTGTAGTAGTGACATAGTCCGCACGTGTAACCCAATTGGTTAGTTCCACTACTTTTTTTTTCTTGACTTCCAGTCCATTATATCCTCAGAGTTCATTTTAACGCTTTCTGTCTCTTGCACATGGTCGGACTGTCTCTTTAACTTCTGACGGAACTCTGGGGCCGGATAGTCTTTGTCTTTATATTGTGGCCCAGAGTGGCGAGATCTGGATAAATTCAAGGCCAGCGTTGACCTTCGTCGCTTTTGCTTTGCAACCTTTGAACCTTTATGGTACTTCTTACTGCCATGTATTTTCTCACAACCATCTTCACTCTTAGAGATTTGGGATTTTCCCTTTGGGGCAATTATATGGTACTTAGAAGATGAAGCGCTAATTACCTGGAGCACCTTCACCTTGATGGGGCTCTCAATAACTCTGGCTGTACCGTGTGGCATTTTACCTTTGCAGCTGGCAGGCATGTAGCCTTGGGCCTCTCTTTCCTGAGGCCTAAATTTATTCAGGCGAAAGTACCGCTGGATAACCAGTGACGCCTTTCTCAGGGTTTGATAGCGAATCCTGTTCTGTGACATCCTAGTCAGAGACTGAATTTTTATAGTTGCTTCTTTCATAATGAGGAACCTGAATACAAAAAGGATGGGGGAGCACAATAGTTGGAAACAGGCAGTGTTATAGAACTTGTAATTGCTTTTTAAGATGAAGAAGTTATATCCTGGGCAAGTGTGGTAGCTCAGGTGTCTAATGTCTAATTGGAAGGATAATCACACATGGGTATATGTGTGTTGGTGAGAAGGTGAAATAAAATAAAGGTATATATAACTTACACGGCCTTGTGTAAGCCCAGTCGCATCAGAGTTTCTTTGGGAGTCCCGTGTGCTTCTGATGTGGCTTTTCTTCTTGCGGTGTGGGTTCTTCTTCTTGGTATATGGGCCGCTTACTTTGTGGTTCACAGTGCCGCTCCAGGTGGATTTCCTCTTGTATAAACAGAAAGGAGGATAGGGTTAACACATATACATATATATCCGTCAATGAGGGGGGGATGGTGTGTTTAAGGACCACCAATCAAATTATATCTTATATATTGTAATCTGGCACTCACACGGGCTAGTGTGAGTGTAGTCTTATCTTGGTATCTTGTTCATTTGTTGGTAATTGGTTATTGGTATTAATCAATACCAGATGATAGAAGGGTGGGGTATATAAGGGTTTTGGTGTAAATATATCACAATACTCACACGGGCCAGTGTGAGTACACACTCCTAGCGGTATCTTGCTTTTCTGTTCCAGAGGTAACTGATATTTTTTATGTTTTATTAAAGTTAGCTTTCACCCTCCAGATACTAGTGTCTTTTATTCATGTTAACCCCATCTTTATTATCAGTTACCTCTGGAACAGAAAAGCAAGATACCGCTAGGAGTGTGTACTCACACTGGCCCGTGTGAGTATTGTTATATATTTACACCAAAACCCTTATATACCCCACCCTTCTATCATCTGGTATTGATTAGGCAATAACCAACAAATGAACAAGATACCAAGATAAGACTACACTCACACTAGCCCGTGTGAGTGCCAGATTACAATATATAAGATATAATTTGATTGGTGGTCCTTAAACACACCATCCCCCCCCCCTCATTGACGGATATATATGTATATGTGTTAACCCTATCCTCCTTTCTGTTTATACGAGAGGAAATCCACCTGGAGCGGCACTGTGAACCACGAAGTAAGCGGCCCATATACCAAGAAGAAGAACCCACACCGCAAGAAGAAAAGCCACATCAGAAGCACACGGGACTCCCAAAGAAACTCTGATGCGACTGGGCTTACACAAGGCCGTGTAAGTTATATATACCTTTATTTTATTTCACCTTCTCATCAACACACATATACCCATGTGTGATTATCCTTCCAATTAGACATTAGACACCTGAGCTACCACACTTGCCCAGGATATAACTTCTTCATCTTAAAAAGCAATTACAAGTTCTATAACACTGCCTGTTTCCAACTATTGTGCTCCCCCATCCTTTTTGTATTCATTACCTATAAGGGTCCTGGATAGATCCTGCTGGGGTTCCGAGTCACAAGAGGACACCACTTGAAAACAACTTACAGGCAGTATTACACCACTCTTTTTATACTTCCACACATCAGATAAGCCATACAGAGATAGCGCCCGGGTACCTTCTCAAACAAACATAATGAGGAACCTGTTTCGTACCATGCAGGCACGGTAGAATGATTGAAGAACACAGGCTGCTTTATTCCGGCGATTAAACTGATGAATTTTCATCCCTCTGTAGGCAGCCTGTAGGATGATATTGCGGCGCGTTTACGCCGGTAATTTTCTCTTTCCCTTCTTCCTTGGATAAGAGCTTTGCAGTCCTTCTGAATTATTCTAATGCTTTTCTCCTTTTTCAAAACGTTAAGTTCCTCCACGAGAGAATTCTGTTTTGTGCATACATGTCACAATTCTGTTCTCAGAGCGTCCATTTCTTCCTGGTGCTGGCTCTGAGTGTGCATCAATGCATTCTGTAGTGCTTCCTGCACTTCTAATTTTTCCTGAGTCAACTGTTTCTTTACTTTTTCTGCTTGGACAGTCAAATTTGAATTTTCCAATTTCAGACTTTCATTTTCTTGCTTTACAGTCTCTAACTCACTTAGGGCACTCTCATGGGTTTGCTTCAACATTCCTAGCTCTGTGTTCAGACAGTGACAAAACATTTTGGTTTTCTGTTTGGGTTCAGGGTGCTATTGCATCCACACCTCGCACATTCTCTGTGTATGCTAGAAGTACAACTGATATACACAGTGGGACAGACTTCACTCATAGCATTTGTACTTTAGTTCAGCTGGGCGGCCATTTTAAACCCCCGCATTTATTTGCAAAACCACAGACTTTTAGTGTCGACCCGCATTCTCCACCATATGTGACAAACGCCCCTCTTTTGTAGCGCTGACGTCTGTCTGGGTTCTTCCCGACACAGTCTTCTAGGGTTATTTATACAAAAAACAGGATTATGCAAAGTATTATGCTGCTTAACTCAGGCTTCTGCCTGCTTTATTTTCATCCAAGTAAGGTACTGCAGCTTTAACAAGTGTAGATTAGAGGTACTAAGATACTTTCATTCAGCAGTTCACTCATTTCAGTGTTACAGTAAATCCCACACTTTTATTTTTAAGAAATAAAACCAAAATCATATAAACAAAATCCTATCCCTTTCAGGGATCTAACTACACATCAGAATCAGTCTCTCTAACAGCTGCTGGCCAACTAACCTGGTTCCCCAGCTTAAAACAATGCTCTCTCATTTAGGGTCACTAGATACAGCACTGTCTTTTAGCAACAGCAATAAACATTTGTTTTGTCTTATCTGTTCGTAGTGGGAACTCGGTCCCAAGTTTCCAGGCAAATCCTCTGGTACTGTGATACTTGGAGGGGCCGTCCACCCCGAACTGGATTCCAGGGAGCAGCGATACCCTCAGCCTCCAGGCTCTAAGGAGAGAGAGTGAAATGCAAAACATCTCTGCTCTAAATACCTGTGCATGTGATTAGAAGAGCAGGTGAGGGAGAACTAGAGCCATTGTAATCTGTGGTCTGGATTTTCCATCCAGCTGCCTGAGTTAATGGGATGTTGTGGAACGGATCATTTTTAACTATTCCTGCACTTTCTGACCTAAAATGGGGCAGAAAGGACTTCCGGTGGTGACGTCACCACACATGCAAGCCTAATTCGGAGCTCCCTATTCCCCTCCATTAAAAGGTGCTAGAACGAGCACAAAAACCACTCGAAACGCAAAAAAAACGAGAGGGCAGCTAGAGCTAATGTCAGGGATGGCTAAGCAACAAAAAAAGGGACCGATGCAGAGCGTCTCTGCTTATTTTACTCCGACGAAGCGCCCGGGAGATCAGGAGGAGCTGAGCCAAGATGGCGCCGACCCCAGCGTGGCAAGCACTCCCGCCCGCGAGCAACACCTCCCGGAGAACATAACAGCCAGCCACCTTATTACTAAGGACTTTTTGGAGGACTATATGTCCCAAATGTTCTCTAAACTCAGAAAAGATGTCAGCCAAGACTTTAATAGTGCCATTAATAAAATAAAACAGGACATTACTGAAATCTCCCAAAGAACAGAATCTCTGGAGAGCAGGGTTGAGGAAGTAGAAGCGGTACAGTCCTCGGCCGAGGATGAGATCAACCGCCTCAACCAGGAGATTAACCGCCTAAAAGATGGGTCAGAAGATCAGGAAAACCGGGACCGACGTCAGAATTTAAGGTTCCGGAACATCCCTGAGTCGGTTCCCGCAGAAGCCCTCACATCTTACCTTCAAGAACTTTTCCAGCACCTGGTCCCAGACGTAAAAAAAGAAGTTATGGAGCTAGACCGAGCACATAGAGCCCTTGGTCCAAGACGAGAAGACCCAAAGAGACGCAGAGACGTCATTGCCCGCTTTCATTCATACACTACCAAGGAGAAAATAATAACAAAAAGCAGAGGCATGAACCAAATCCCGTTCCAAGGCGAGCAGATTCAAATCTACAACGACCTCTCCAGAATAACTATCCTCCGACGACAAGAACTGAAGCCGCTGACCCAGCATCTTCAAAACCACAACGTACGCTATAGATGGGGCTTTCCCTTTAAACTTAGCATTCTTGCTAAGGGCAAGCTCCATTCTATCGCCCACATTGATGACGCACCTGTTTTCCTGAGACTCCTGGACCTACCAGCAATCCAGAGACGAGGCCGGGATGAGGATGAAGTAGATGCCAACTTACCCCCACACCAGCGCGGTTCCAGGTCCTCGGAACGTCTAGCCCAGTAGAAGTCGTCCAAGACCCCGTCCGGACCCTAAAGAGGAAAAGACAACAGCACAAGAAAAGCCGTGCCGCTACCTAGCCCAGCTGAGATGACACCGCCACAATGAACTGGACAGCAACACTGCTCTCCTTACCTGATCCCCTCAGGCTTCTCTCATCACAGCTTCCAGACACCTGAAGACAGACCCCTGCTCCCCTCCCACCCCCTCACCCCCCCCCCCATCCCCTCCCCATACCTCCAAAAACAGCTGTATAATACACACTAGAGCCGAAGCCCTCTCCCCCTCACCCCCCCCTGTCCCACCCCTGTCCCACCCCCCCACGCAACCCCCCTCACCACACAAACACACAAATCCCCCCCCTTTTTTCTCCATCAGAACCCCACTCACAAACAAATCCTCACCCTTGAGCTCACCATAAGCCTACCCTAGCCCTGCCCCCCGTTCCTCCTCCTCCCCCCTCCGCTACGAGTCAAAAAGACAGGCAACCCCCCCCTGCCCTCCACCTACCTGAGCAGGAGACCTGGGCAGCGGGACAACCAGAGGGGCAGGACGGAGCCCAATCGGGGACCCAGCCGACGATTGGTAATGTAAAGTAAAAATAAATAAATAAACCAACACCGATAAATAAACATAAGGGGAGGCAGCTAAATAAGCCGTGATAGCTCTGCGGAGCTCTAGGCCCCAAAGAGCACTCCCCAGACCCCCCCCCTTTATGTTTCCACCGCAATGCCCCCCCCTTCTCCGTTCTCCTTCCCCTCTCCTCCCCTCGCCAAGCGATAAGTCTGTGCCCCCCCCCCAACCCTTTCCCTCACACCCCATCACCCCCCCCCAAGGCCGGAGATCCAGCAACACGTACAACACGAGAAGAGCTTTCAAACGCTCCCGTCTTCCTCTCCCACCCTCCCCCCTTCCCCCCCTCCCTCCGCCGCCCCATACAACTACCACTCACCAAGAGAATTAAGCACCTCAAAGATGCCCCCCCCCCGCCTGCCCTAACCTCCCCACCCCCTCCCCTTTTTTCTTACCCCTGGCCGGCTTTAACCCTCCCATCTCCCCCTCTGAGAACACACAGACACTGGAGAAACAAGGGACCCCCGACTCACCCAGAGGGCGAAAGCAGGAGACCAGCCGGCGAAAACAGAGAGGAGAACGAACAGCACCCAGTCTCAGCCTTTGAGCCAGCCGGGTACAGTAAAAGCAAAATGAACAATCTCTACCAGACTTGACCATGAGAGGGCGCTCTCCCATTACTTAACAGATTTTGAACTAAAGTTGAAAGTATCATCCAGATATAATAAGGTTTAAGTTCTCTCACAATAAATGTTCCCCCCCTCTATCTGCTGCCCTCCCCCTACCCCCCCCTTTTCCCCCTCTTCCCCCCCCGCCCCTCCCCCCCGCCTTCCCCCTTCCTCTAGGCCAGTGGCGATACTAAATCTCCCCCCCCTCTCTCCCCCCCGCCCTCTCCCCTACCCCCTTAAGAGATAAGAGCGTAGCCGCTTTTTACCCAGTTGGTAATGTACCCACAATTAAGCCTAATGCTATCGAACTCCTATAACCCCCTTCCCCCCCCCTGCCCACCCTTCCGCCCACCCCCCACCCCAACCCTGCCTGCCCCCCTCCGCCCCCCCCACGCATACGACTAACGCTACACTTGACAAGATATCCCTACATAGCCCCCCAATGTCAAGGAAAAGAACCCAAGAAATGCCTTACAGATGCCACAAAGCAAAAGAAATAGATCTAGATAAAAGTACGTCATAAGGCGAAATCAACAAACTCCCAACACCCCCCCTACCCACCCCCACCCTTTCCACTTCCCCACCCCCACCCCTTTGCTCCGAGACAGGCCCATGTCTCCGGAAGTCCCTTCAGGGGCATCTCGCCCCACTACCTTTTTCACGCAAGTGTCAAAGGCTATTCTTTTTAGGCCTACCCAAGGCCCACCCAGTTCTTCCCTCCCTTATGTATTTCCCTCCCCTCCTACCCCCGCCTGCAGCGCAGCCCCCCCCTCCGCGACCACCTCCACCGAGGGCTCAGGCCGATGTGCCGCCCCCCGGTTTCGAGCTCCTGACATGGGAAGAATAGGAGCCACAGGGCCAAGTGCCCTGAAAACACCATAAGAAAAACAATGGCCCCCATCAAACTAATTTCAATTAACGCCAAAGGCCTTAACTCAGCAAAAAAGAGGAAACTAGTCCTTACAGATCTTAAAAGATCTCAAGGAGATATAGTTCTAATCCAAGAAACCCATTTCAACACCCAGACGCCCCCTAACACATTTAAAAGTGTATTCCCCCAGGCATACTACGCCTCCTCCCCTAGCAAAAAAAGAGGAGTAGCTATCCTTATCAGGGCCGGGGTCCCATTTGTTCTGACAAAATCATGCCCTGACTCCGAGGGACGCTCGCTTACACTTCAAGGCACCTTAGCAGGATTCCCGATCACAATTGTTAATGTATATGCCCCCAATGATAATCAAATACTATTTCTAACCAACCTACTAGA
The DNA here is from genome assembly GCF_040206685.1 of Ascaphus truei. Taxonomy (NCBI): domain Eukaryota; kingdom Metazoa; phylum Chordata; class Amphibia; order Anura; family Ascaphidae; genus Ascaphus; species Ascaphus truei. The sequence continues at coordinate 484,208,797 of NC_134483.1, forward strand.
ATCCCTAGACCAGCAATCCCTGTCCTCTCTGATTATTGGTGGAGACTTTAATATGGTAGCCTCATGTATAAATGACAGATCTGGCCCCGGCCAAATAAGTCCAGACCGCACTCCCTCCCCGAGCAGCGCCCAAGCCCAGAAAAAAGCAAAGAAATTCCGTGATATCATGGAGAATTACTCACTGATCGACATATGGAGGGCTCAGCACCAGGGCCAGAGGGACTATACGTTCTTCTCCACCCCTCATCAGTCCTATTCGAGGATCGATTATTTTCTGGGCACCAGCAATGTCTTCCAGGCCTCCTCCCAGTCCAATATCGGACCAATCACCTGGTCCGACCACGCACCTATTGACCTTTTCTTAACCCTCCCCTTTGTTAAACATGCCCAATATAAATGGAAGCTAAATGACTCCCTGCTTAACTGCCCCGACACAGAGACATCAATACGCCAAAAACTGATAGCATTTTTTAAGTATAATAAAGGCACCGCCTCCACCCCAGCTATGCTATGGGAGGCTCATAAAGCTACTATCAGAGGAGACTTAATCTCCGTGGCATCACACAAAAAAAAGCAAAAACTTAAACTCCAGAAAGGAGCTCACAGAAAAGATCTCCCAGCTAGAAGCCCAACACAAAATCACAACCTCCACTAAGACGCTAAAGCAACTAAACCTAGCCAGAGCCGCCCTCAAACACACACAGCTGGAGGAAGTTGAAAAAGCCCTTCGATGGTCAAAACAAAAATACTTTGACAAAGGCAACAAAGCCGACAAGCTTCTGTCCTCGAAGTTAAGGGGTGCAAGAGCAAAAGCCCAGATAGCAAAAATTCAGACAGATAAAGGACAGGTCACATATCTAGAGAAGGAGATTTCACAAGAGTTTGCGAAATTTTACTCAGACCTGTACAATCTTCACCCCCCAGACCAGGACCCAGTTAATATCACTAAAATAACCCAATACCTAGAGCAGTGCAGCCTCCCCACACTCACTCCCAAAGAAATAGAGAGCTTGAACAAACCTATAACTCAAAAGGAACTCTCCCAAGCTATACAATCTCTTAAGACAGCAAAAACACCAGGCCCAGACGGCTTTTCTAATATTTATTATAAAATGTTTATACCAATCTTATCCCCCTACCTCCTCCAAATGTATAACTCATTCCTACAGGGAGAGCAGATACCCTCTACTATTACAGCAGCAAATTTAGCGATTATTCACAAAGAGGGCAGAGACCCTCTCCTCTGTGGGAATTATAGGCCTATTTCCCTGCTAAATACCGATCTCAAAATCTACAGTAAGATCCTGGCAAACAGGCTAAACCCAATTCTCCCTAGACTCATACATGTAGATCAAGTAGGTTTTGTGTCTGGAAGACAGGCCTCCGACAACACCCGCAAAATAGTGGATATAATAGACCACGTGCATCTCTCTGGGACCAAGGCAATGATTCTGAGCCTCGACGCTGAAAAAGCGTTCGACAGGATCAAGTGGACCTTCCTAGACCAAACAATGCTGAGGTTTGGATTCTCAGGACCTTTCCTGGAAGGAGTGAGAGCTCTTTACCACAATCCAACAGCATACGTCAAACTGGCAGGTGGGTTCTCAGAACCAATAAAGATTAGAAACGGGACCAGACAAGGCTGCCCACTCTCTCCTCTATTATTTGCCCTAACTATAGAGCCCCTAGCGGCAACAATCAGGGACGAACCCAATATAAAAGGTATTCAAATTGGAGATAGAGAACACAACATTTCGCTGTTTGCAGATGATGTAATTTTGACCCTCGCTGCCCCCCATACCTCCCTCCCCAACCTTCAACGACACCTGACACAATTCGGCCAAATATCTGACTATAAAGTAAACATGGACAAATCTGAGGCCCTAAATTTATCCCTCCCCCCCAGGACTGGAACCTCATCCAAGCCAATTATAAATACCGCTGGAGATCCACCCATATTAAATACCTAAGTGTCAAAATCTCTAATTCCTACAACACTCTATACCAATATAACTACCCCCCCTTATTTAACCTGATCAAAAAAGACCTAGACATCTGGAATAAACACCAAATCTCATGGTTTGGAAGAATGACGGCAGTAAAAATGAACGTTCTTCCAAGACTGTTGTATAATTTCCAAACCCTCACAATCCCGGTCCCACAAACAGCGCTTAAAAACATGCAGTCTATAATCCTCCAATTCATTTGGAACGACAAAAGGCCCAGAGTCCCTCGGTCAGTGATGCTCTCGTCTAGAGAGAGAGGAGGTGTGGGGGTACCCGACCTAGCAAAATATTATATCGCAGCACAGCTGAAGCAGGCTGTAGTTTTGAATTGCGACCCGGCCTTAGCTTCATGGTTAGAGATAGAGTCTCACTACGCCTACCCCCTCTCCTTCCAGGTGGCAATGTGGCCCACTGGCAGCAGCGGGGCTAAACCACCAAGATTTGCCCTGGGAGCAATGAGATGCACGTGGGAAGTATGGCTTAAATGCAAAGGGAAGTATGGTCTGGTAGCATCCCCTTCACAGCTCACCCCCATCTTTGGGAACCCCAAATTCCCTCCAGAGTGTTCCCCAAGTCAATTCGACCAATTTCAGAGTCATAATATTAGGATGGTGGCCGATCTGCTGCAGAAAGATGAGATTGCTACTTTTCAGGTGATTAGGGATAAATACGAGATCCAGGGCCTCCACCTGTTTAAATATCTGCAAGTAAGACACTTCCTTCTATCCCTCTCACCAACCTCTAAATTTCCTAAATTAACATGATTTGAAACCCTCTGTACCAAAACAACCTACCAAAAAGGCCTGATCTCTCAATATATAAAGGATTAGAGTTCCCCTCAAGTCCACCTAACCATCGATACATGCAAAGATGGTCCGAGGAATTAGGCCTCACAATAGACTCCGAGGATTGGGAGGAGATATGGGAGCAGGCCTCTAAAACCTCAATTTGCACAACAATAAAAGAGAACATATACAAAATTCTATTTCAATGGTACCTGACCCCCGCTAGGCTGAGCCAGATCTACCCCGGCGCAGTTGACCTGTGCTGGCGTGGATGCGGTAAAAAGGGCGACATGGCCCACATTTGATGGTCATGTCCGGAGATACAGAAATTCTGGACCATGATCCAGAGGCTCCTACGCGAAGTTACGGGACTATCCCTACCCCTGGACCCACTGACCCTGGTGCTGAACAAACCTATCGATGACCTCCCCCCACCAATGTCCAGACTTATAACGGCCATATTGACGGCGGCCAGGTGCTCCATAGCAGCCGCTTGGAAGCAGACCAAAGCCCCCTCTAGATCCACTGTCACTAGAAGAATCAACGAAGTCATGACGATGGAGAAATTGATTGCCCTGCTTCAAAAGAAAATACCCCAATTCCTAAATACCTGGGACCCCTGGCTAATAAAATAAACTTATCCAAACCCAGTCGCGGAGGCAGGAGCGCGCCACCCCCCCCTCCCTTGGGTTTCCCCCCCCTTCCCTCCCCCACACCCCTGTATGTCTTCTTCCCTCCCCCCCCTATCCACCCCCCCTCTATATCTCCTTACCCAAGAAAATGGAAAATGTTATATGGTCACTTTCAGACTGTAAAAAGCACCACTGTCATGGGATCATGACACCCCTGTATGTACTGTATTACATGATTGTGACCAATAAAAAAATTGAGACAAAAAAAAATGGGGCAGAAAGCTGCCTAACATCTTTGGACTATGTCACAGTACATAGACAAAGTCTTCTTCCTATGGGAGAGAGATGTCGTCGAATGTAATAATTTCATTGAGACACTCAACTGCAACCCACTTAATATTCATTTAACACATGAGATTTCTGACACATCAGTCTCTTTCCTCCATCTTCAAATTACAATCATTAATGATCTGAGAGTTGAGACAGATGTTTTCAGAAACAGTACGGCTACAAATAGACTTTTAACAACAGCTGCAATCCAACTTTTTCACCTTAAACGCAACTGTTCTACTACAGCTCTTTTTAATGATAGGGCTAGGGAGCTGGAACTCCTATTTCAAGAGAGAGGGTACAGTAATAGTTGCTTCAAGAGAGCCATCTATAGGGTTAATCATCACAACATAGAGAGTCTGATCCCTAAGGTTAAATCATCTAACATTGGTGCTCCTCTACCAGTTCGATTTATTTCCACCTATAATCGAAACTGGGAAGAACTTAGAGCTGTTATTCAACGCCATTGGGGGATTCTACAGAGTGAACAAAGTCTGGTTGATATGATTGGACCCAGGGTGCAGATGACTGCACAATGGGCTACCAACCTCTGAGACCAATTAGTTCATAGCCACTTTAACAAGACAGTGGCTGTGAAAAACCCGCCCAAAGGGACACACCCATGTGGCAAATGCAAATGTTGTGGTTTTATCTCTCAGCAGAAAACATTTTGTAACAGCAGTGTCACAAGAGTGTTTGAGGTCAGGGATTTATTCAACTGCAATACTACGGGATTAATCTATGTGTTAACATGCCTGTGCCATATTCTCTATGTAGGGATGACCTCCAAAGAACTAAAGGTGCAGGTTTTGGAACACGCATGTAACATACGCAACGCTGGTAGGGACTTGACTAGGGCTAAAAAGCTTACCAGAGTTGCTAGGCATTTTTATTTTATACATGCAGGTTCCACTAAAGGATTTTTGGCTTGGAGGAGAGAGAAAGTCTCTTTAGGGAATAGAGGAGGCAATCTGGAGGCAGAATTGCTAGTTATGAGTGCAGATGGATATTCAACTTAGACTGCTTTGTACCCAAAGGGCTTAATGAGAATCTAAACTTTTCATAATTTATATAATGTTTATACTACGTGTGTAGGAAACACAGTGTTTTATACAATGTAAGAATATGGGTATGATGATCCGCCGGTCCTTTCCTGCTTTCTGCTTCTGATGTTAACTTTTTCTTGCCTTTGTTGCTCTATTTTACTTGTTTGCTACCAGACTAATATCTCCATCTTTTATGTATCTCCCATCATGCTCCGATGCCCACCTCCTACTTCCTGACATTTTCAGTGACCATGCAATAGTGTACTGTGTAAGGAAAATTAAAATGCCCCAATCAAGCCCTAAAGTTCTCCTCACTAGAACATTTAAAAACTTTAACCCACAACAGTTTCTGGATGACCTTACCAACTGCCCATGGCACAGAATCGATTTAATTCCCGACCCTGATTCTGCGCTTGACTATTTCCAATCAGAGTTCTTAAAACTCTGCGATACCCATGCTCCACTACGCAAAATAAGGGTACGGGGGGCCCACCTTCCATGGGTTACAACTGACCTTATTGCACTCTACCAGCTCAGGGATACCTTGTGGAAAAGCTACAAAGTAACTGGCACTAACAAGGATCTCAATCACTACAGATGCACGCGGAACATGTGCACAAGGCAAACAAGGCATGCAAAAGCACAATATTACTCTGACAATCTCCACCAAAATACAACAAACCCAGCTAACTTCGGGAAGGTTATCAACAACATATTCCAGCCTCCTAACCATCAACAACCAAGAAATATCACTAAGGGGGATATTACTCTGACAGACCCCACTGACATTGCAAATGCATTCAATGATTACTTTGTGGGGTGCGCCACTAACTTATTAGCAAAACGCAGCCCAAACCACAAACCTGAATCTCATCCTGGGAGTACCCCTATAGTCCCACTCCCTCCCAACACTGCCCACAATTTTTAATTTGGCCCAGTATCTGAAGAGGAGATTATACAAGCGCTCCTCAAACTAAAACTAAGCAGCCAATGTGTACCTGACTTACTACAATCTAGGTTCCTACAACTTGGTGCCCCAGCCATTGCCAAACCAATTGCGTCCATAGTCAACTCTATCCTGTCTGCAGGCCATATCCCTAAGACCTGGAAAACTGCCAGAGTTGTCCCAATCTTCAAAAGTGGGGACAAACACTGTCTCAAACTACAGGCCAATCTCACTTCTCCCAATTCTATCCAAAGTCATGGAAAAATGTGCCCACTCTCAATTAAGCGATTTCTATACCAAGACAAATTTCCCTAGCCAATTCCAATCTGGATTTCATCCCAAACACTCCACCGTAACTACCCTGCTAAAAGTTTGCAATGAAATCCTGTGTGGAATGGAACGGGGTCAACTCACTAGTGCAGTATTCCTAGATTTTGCAAAGGCTTTTGACATAGTTGATCATGCTTTCCTGCTCAACAAACTCCAGAGCTCTGGAATAGGGAAGCTTGCTTTAAACTGGTTTCAGTCCTACCTATCAGGAAGATCCCAACATGTGTCCATCTCAGGCTCTAACTCTAACCCCCTGGACATCACCTGTGGTGTCCCGCAAGACTCTGTTCTGGGGCCCCTACTCTTCTCAGTGTTCATTAATAATCTTCCCACAGCTTGTAAGGAAACCTCAATACACATGTATGCAGACGACACAATCCTATATGCATACAGCCATAGCCTCTCTAACCTTCAACACATACTTCAGTCTGACTTTTTGAGACTCGAAAACTGGATTTCCCAAAACAAACTGTTTTTAAACACTGACAAGATTGTAACAATGGTATTCGGGACCAAGAATAAATTTCTAAAGCTTCCAGTGACTGAGCTCCTGATTAGAACCAACGCTAACACCACCCTATCCCCTGTCACTAGTTTTAAATACCTGGGCTTATGGTTTGACTCCCACTTAACATTCGGGATGCACATTGATATCCTGACAACCAAGACCTATGCCAAACTAGGGGCACTTTACAGGAACAAATCCTCCCTAAGTCTCCTGGTCAGAAAGCGTATCGCACAACAGATGCTAATGCCAATTATTGACTATGGAGACATAGTATACGGCTCGGCACCTCAAACCCACCTTAGCAAACTTGACACCCTCTACAATTCAATTTGTCGTTTTGTTCTCCAATGCAACTACAACACACATCACTGCGATATGCTCAAAGAACTAGATTGATCAACACTAGAGTCTAGGCGCAAAGTTCACCTTTCCTTTTTTGCCTTTAAATTCTTCATGGGCAAGCTACCCAGCTATCTGAACAAGCTCCTCACCCCTACCACATGCAGCACTTATCACCTGAGATCAGACTCCAAAAGACTGTTCATGGTCCCAAGGCTCAACAAAGTATCCGGACGTTCCTCCTTCTCCTACCGTGCACCCCAAAACTGGAACAACCTACCAAAGACTCTCACATCCACCACCAGTTTAAGTTCTTTCAAATCTAAGGCTGTCTCACATTTTAATCTGGTCTGTAACTGTTTCATACGCCCATAATATATATTTTCTTTAACTGTGCACGCAATGTCTTGTATATAATGTATACCCTGCTCATTTATGTAACTGTATTTGTAACCATGTATTATTTGTTTTTCTCTGTGCCCAGGACATACTTGAAAACGAGAGGTAACTCTCAATGTATTACTTCCTTGTAAAATATTTTATAAATAAATAAATAAATAAATAAGTGACGTAATTCATTCAGCATATACAGTCGACTTATTGGGGACGTCCAGACATGACCCTGATGAAGCTGTTCCTGGTGAAATGCCGCATTGGGTGTCTTTGCAGACCGTCTCCCTTATCACCTCTACTCTTGCATCCAGCTTCTTTCCGCTGTTAGCAGCCTTTAGCAGTGAACTATGCTTCGGAGGATCCTGTGCCTAGTATTCAGCAGCCTCAGCCACTAACAGCTAATTGCACCTTGGATGAGCCAGTGCTAAGATCTGAATCTCGGGACCCTTCGGTTCCATACAGCTTATTGCGGGCCTATCTGGGAACTCATTTTGCTTCCGGGAGTCTGCAGCTTTAACACACACTTACCTGTATTGCATGGACTTCACCGGTGTCTTCATGGAGCATACGCTAAGGTGTCTTTACTACTTGGGACATACTTCACATTAGTGTTCACAGTATCTGACCTATTGGGTTTAGCAACAGTTCTGTGGACTTTTGTAGTACCTTAGAAACCACTATATACTTCCTTATATGTGTCAATAGGTCCACTTGCACATTGAAATTCTATGCAAGCATTTACTCTACCCCTTACTACACTGCAAGTAAGATATCCCTTAAGACTATAGGCTATAACTTGTCATCACTGTGTTATCAACACTGATTGTGCTTTTGTTCCACCAGGGTTTACCTCCTATACTATGTTGCTGCTTGTGTCTTACTGTATATACATTGTTACTTTCATCTTTTATGAGGCAGAGTCTTTACAGCTGGCTGCACAGACATCCCTTCCTTTGGGAGAGGCATATTGTTTTCCCTCTCCCAAATCATTGGGATTACTGTGAGTATTGTTAGCACTGTTAGTACTTTCTTTGGTAATAATTTTGTCAAAGGCACATTTTTCATTTATGACACACATAGGAGCCTTTACAGCATTTCTTTATTGATATTAATATCCAGCTGTGATTTCAGTTGAAGAGGAGACGGTCCACTATAGGTTTTTTAGTGTTTTTATTATAGTATGTCTGGCTTGTCCTTTTTTCAATTGCTTGTTCAATAAACATACATTTTTGTACCCACTCATTGTGCCCCATTTGGAGTTTCTGCGAGTCTTGTCTTTTAGCACTTGCTCTTTTCTTTTTATTGCTACAGTCGTCTATTTGACTCAAGGGAGCACCACTTCTATTATACAGGTTTAGTTGTGGGTATCTTATTTATTTGCAAGTAGTGCTTTTTCAGTTTCTTTGTATACATTACATAGAGTGAAACTGGCAATGCTTTTTGCCTGAAAGCTATGTCTTAGACTGAGAATTAAACATCAATCTCTTGCTTGGCAGCAACCATTAGGCACACAGCCAGCTCCGCTGAGACCATGTATAACAAATAGTAGTCTTCTTGATTCATTTTCACTCACTAGAGATAGCTTAACATGCCTAGCATAAATACTTTTCTATTTGCTAATTTTTACTTGCAGCAGTAATCTTAAATCATGTGTAACAACACTAAATGAGATAACCTGGAATAGTGAATTAACAATATAAACATTAACAAAATGTCAGTGTGCGCATAAGGGGTAGGCCATTTTCACTTAGGGCACTCATTTTATTTTGATTAAATGATGTAACTGAAATATTCTATCAATACTTATAGATTGGATCAAAAGAAAAAAAAGAATATCAGGGGGAAATACCTCAGATCACTTCACCATCAGTTGTGTTCTAACAGTTGAAATTAAATGTTCATTATAAACTGGGATAAAGGTTTACAATGTTGGAAAAAAAACTGTTGTTTCTCATTCTGTATTCCAGAAATTATTTGCGGAGACTCAACTTCAATGGGAGTTTCCAACCAGCACTATTAAAGCTTAATGAATAACGCCTGAAAAGCTGCGTATACTGTAAGCACTATCTAACAGTGCATGGTGACATATATCTTTGGATCTGATCATCTTAGAATCTAATTTTTAGTGAATGAGGCATGGGAAGATAAAGTAACTTTTTAATGGAGCTGGCACAGAAATTTGAGTATTTACCAATAAGATATTCATTCATCTCAGAAGCGATATATCAAATATGAAGCACTACATTATACCCATTTGAAATACAGTAGGATAGATAGTATTTTTTTAAAACACATTGGCCTAAATTCACTGAACTCTGCTAAACAGTTTTTATTGAAGATAGTAAAAACTTGTTATTAACATACAAATATCACTTGATTCCTATACTTGTCTATCCTCAGACAATCAAAGTGTCATAAAATCTTGTGATTAAGTGTTCCTCTTAATGCTTCTGGTAAAATGATGGTAAAATCTTGCAAGAGGTGTAATATTACCCTACATGCTTCTAGATTATAAACTGCTCTTTGGGGGAGGAACCTCCATCTTATTTTCTTTGGCGCTATGCACTAAGCAGCGCGTTTTCACGACAGATTTGAAAATGTTGCTGGGCCGATAAAAAGTGAAGCCAAAAGCGGAATTCACTAATAACTTCAGGGCATTTTGGTCCGGCCGAGCAAAAATATGCCCGAACGCGTGAGCTTCTTTCCCCCCCCCTGCTATCGTGCATAAACTTTTAAAGCGCGATAGCTAACAGAAAATAAAGCCGCCTGTAAGAACTGCATGGAGACGCTGCGTCTCCATGCACGGCTCTTACAGGCGATCGTACTGTATACATATACATTTTAATGATTGTGTACATGTGTAGTGCGTCTCCTAAACTGAACCGCATTGGTTTCAACCTCGGTGATGCCCTACTTCATGAAATACAGGCCCCATTATGGGGTTCCGGTATCCCCCGTGCTTTTAAAGCTCCCGTGTCACGTGACCAGGGGATTTAAATCCTGCACGGGGATACCGGCACCCCATAATGGGGCCTGTATCTAATGAAGCAGGGGGTCCCCGAGGCTGAAACCAATGCGGTACAGCCCCAAGGCTGAAACCAATGCGGTTCAGCTCAGGAGATCCCCTGTTCATCTACACTAGTATCAAAACACACATAACAATAAAAAATAATTCATTATGATAGCCGCTATGGTAATGAAGATGCTTTAATATAATTTTTATTAATATTGTGCAGGAGCAGGGGCTCTCCTGAGCTGAACTGCATTAATTTCAGCTTCGGGGACCCCCTGTTTCCCGAGTTACAGGACAAGATATGGGGTGCCTGTCACGGTGGACCAGAACTTATCAACACTTTTTATATTTTTGGGATTCTAGATTGAACACGACAAGGAGGCAAAATAAATTGTCATTTATTTCCTTGCTAGACAAACACACGACAGTTTCAGAATACACTTAATACAACACTTACTGGGATGGGGAAACAAAATAAATTGTCCTTTGCAAGAAAGCGCAAGAAATGCAGTCTCTGATTTCAAGTCCTTTGGCTAGATCGCAAGTTGCGATCTAATATCTTCGCCAAATAAAGGAATTTCGTAAAAGTTCGTAAGAATTTGTTCGGTAGTCACCAGGGCTAACGAATTCCGGAGTTTGGGGTAAATCCTTAGTTGCGATGTTTTTAACCCCTTGCGTCCTGGAACCGTTACCACTGTACGCGAACAGGATCTTGTGCAAATCTTGGTTACGTCATGAATTACACCTGAATCACACTGGGGATAGTCTGGTGGGCACACAGTTAGAGGGTTCATAAGCCTACTTCTGCGGCCGAGTTTATTTGAGCATTTGCCCGTTCTCGGCCGCAGCAGTAACCTGGCGCGTGCCGGAGGGTGCCGGGCGCGCGCCGAAGCAGCGGAGGAGCGCCCTCCGATCGGGGCGCTCTCCCTCCCGCTGCCGGGTCCGCCGGGTCCCCCGGAACCCCCTGCCACCGTCCCCCACATCGCGGGACACCAGGGCTCCCTCGGGGAGCCCTGGACGTGCGTGCAGGGGGCGCAGGCACCCGATGATGCGTGACCGCGCATCGGTGATGCGCGGCACGCTGAGGGAGTGCGGCTAGCACGCCGGGGCATCCCCCGGCTTGCGGTGCTAGCCGTGCTTCAATAAAAAGTGTCGCCAGTGTATCTTTAACATGTTTGCCCAATCCCCTCCGTGGGAACATTTAACCCTCCAATCCCTGATTTGCCCGTTGTTTGCAAAACTGTCAAAAAAGGCTTTCCGGTCTGCAAAGTGCATGTGCTCACTTGACACCCATGCGGTTTAGCATACCTGGAATACACCCCTTTCCTGGTGACCCTGGTCTGGGGTTTAGCTCCAAGGTGCAAATGGCTCATGCTGGGTGCCGGGATCTAGCACTCCGCAACATCCCGTCCATTTTAACACCTTAGATCTCTGAGGCTTTTCATCCCTGCATTTTCCCTAGACTTAGAGGCTCCCACTTAGCGGGACCTCTTTGAAATGCAGGAAGTAAAATACCCTCAGCTCATGCAACCTTAGCATATTTACATGCCAAAGGATTTCTTCCCGGACTTACAGAAAACAGTTCCTTAATAACACAAAAATAGGAGCGCATGGAAAGGAAACCAAAAAGCCGGAATTAGTACACAAATCTTTATCGCATATGAAAGACACATAAAACATCACATAAAATGTATCATATAAATGGTCAAATGGCACCACATAGATAACACGTATATCTAAAAATTACCCTAATACACCCGACAAGGATATGGTGCTAACACCTATAAACTCGATTCAGAGGTCCTTGCAAAGATGGAACAACGAGCACAAGGCTGCTAAGATGGTATCAAACAGACCTGGCAGCTCAAAGGAACCTCCTAACGGCGTCCTCGCGGTGTAACAGGATAGCAGCTTGTAGGTCCGTCGTCACGGACGTAACGTCGCTGCGTATGACGTCACCACCTACACGTTTCGTGTCAAATGACACTTCTTCACGGCATGGTCATGAGGTGTCTTAGTGATGCTTATATACCTCTGCTGGTTAATACAGCAACCAATCCTAGACACACAATTCACTTGAATGGCCAAACCTTCCAATCAGTTACCATAAATAGCAGAATGCTAACATAATGAATACACGTAACACCAATAACAAAAACCAGCAAAAATGTAAATAAAATAAAATAACTGTGGGATAGAACGGGCCGGGAATAGGATAGGGGAGGGAAGGGAGGGAAGGGAATTGGGATGTAAAGGGAAAGTGGAGTGGAGGGAAGGAAAGTAAAGTAAAAAAATGGGGAACATTTAATAAGACTAAAATTAGTAATATTAAAAATAGTAAATACAAAACACTCATGCAAGAGATGGCAGATAAATAATGTCTGCCCTGTCGCAGCTCGCAAAAAATCAACTTAGTGTTCACAGAATCCTTAGGAGAATACAAATCCATTCTTAATGGTGATAATCACCTAAGGATAATCATATCTAATCTTTACAAGAGATTGAATATACTATATATATATATGGCAACAGAAAAAGCAACCTTGCAAGAAGCACACGGGCATACCAAGAAAGTGTAAACAATGAATTTATTATGGTTGGTTAAAAACAAGGGAAGAAAATTAAAAGAGGAGGGGTACTCACATCTACCAAATATGTATACCTAGAGGCAAAGGTACAAAGGTAAGGCAAAATTAAACACCAGATTCAACAAACACAAGAAGCTCTCAATTGAGCGTACATGTGTATCATATGCACACACTGCAGATTAGTGCACATCCACCAAAGAATCACTTGTTGTAAAGAGATAACTGCAGAAGGTGGAGGCAATAATAGCACATGTAACAATGTTATGTATACATCACCACTTAAAGCATCGGTGTCAAGAGCAAAAATGACCAAAGCCTCTTGTCAGGAAAAACCGTTAGGGGTCCCTCTCCACAGACTCCCACTCCAACGCGCTTCGACTTAAAACGGTCTTCTTCGGGGAGTGGTGAGGGGAGAAGTGAGCTAGAATTTATAGGTGAAGTTAGTCAAGAGAATTTGCGCCAAAAATAAATTTAATATATAGCAGCTGTGGTAAATGGGAGTACTCTCCTTAAAACACAGCGTCCTGATTGCTGTGGAAACATAACTATTGACCTCATTGGTCTAGGGGAGTCATGTGGTGCACATCTGATCCTTTCGTGTCAAAATCGGAATGTGATGCTATGACGTCATCGCGCATAGCGCGTCATTACGTAGGGTTACCATAGCAACCATAGAAGCGTATTATCAAACGGGCAACAGCCCAGATAGAAGGGAGCAGCCAGGGCTACACTACTGTCGAATGAATTGCCCTACTGATCCTCCAATAGTCTATCACCCCAATTAAGCATACATCGTGGTATACATTGTAAGATCGAGGGATGACGCCAATGACGTCATCACGCAATGTAGGTCATTGCGTAAGGTTGTCAGGGGGATCGTACAAACATAAACAGAACAGCTATTAACTAGGGGAACATCGTAGACCAAAGGAGCAAATATTGCATACATGGTAGTATATGCAATATGGGAGTGTATATTATATAGTAACCACAGGAGAAATATATTTGCTAATCAGCCGTTGGTCTAAGAGAAAACCCCCCCTTTAGCTGGCGCGTTATTCTGTCGTGCTTGTAAAGCACAATTGACTTTTCACTGCTTAGTAAATCCCGCTGACTGGCAAAAAACAGAGCGTTTGCCGCTTTTTGCCTGATCGGACGTGTTTTTTCACAGGTCTGAAAAATGCCTTTTAAGACTGATAAAGTGCTGTTGTCACTGCTTAGTGAATCGCACAGCAGGCTGTATCAGCCTTTAAAGCCACTTTGCGTTCTGAAAAGCAGTTATCACTGCTTAGTGCATAACCCCCTTAGTCTGTCTTAACATGTATGTACTCTTTTGTCATACAATGTTATTACCCCCTCTCCAACATTGTACTGTGCTGTGGAATATATTGCCTCATATAAATTAAATATAATTGTAGCCATGTCTGGCTTGGTTAATAATATGCCCTCTCTGACATGTAAGCCCTGGTAACAGTACAGGCAGTGTCAGGACCAATCCAGGGTTTTCCCCACAGTAAGCAGATCCCTTGAGTGACAGGGGAGGAGGCTGGCTAAGGCCTATGTTCAGACATTGGACCTTCCCCCCGGTACTTAAGGAGCTGTTCACCTAAATTTAGTCAGTGTCTCCCCCCCTTGAGAGAGACTAGTATCACACAGAGGTGTGCAAGGCTTGGCACCTGCTGTCCCCTTCCCTTTGGGGGAGTGAGGGTTTATTGCATTACCTCTGCTCTACTAGGGAGTCAAGAAAGAGTTAGGACTGCCCTTGGTGCCCTAGGCAAGAGGTGGAAGTACAGGGACCATCTGAAGGGTGAGAAGCCACAAAGTATTGCTGTGCAGTGTATGCTGATACAAGCTGTATGCAATAAAGACCGTTCCAGTTCCGTTCCGTTCCAGACCGTATACTTCTGCTTGAGTCTGCAATCTATCAGTGGAGAAGAGTGCTCCTGCAGGGATTGTCTCCACATCTCTGGGGCCTGCAAGAGATGGAGGCAAGAGACCAGAGTAAGAATGAACCAGTTAATACCCCAGAAGCCTGTCCTGATGTCCCCAATACCATCGACGGACCACTCAGTATCCTGTAAGCCAGCAGGTAACCATCACATGACACCGTATAGTGGCACAGTCTCCAAGAGGGTGGGGAAACATTGCTACATTTTGAGGCACTGCTGAGATTTTCAACAGGACAGGCTTTCAGTGAATCAGAACAGAAAGAGAAAAAGTATGCTTCCAAAGTGAGTACGAAGGAATGATGGGAGGTTAGGTGTAGTTCTAGGGGACTCCTGCATACAATAACAGGGGCCCAACTTCCCTGCCAGGTAGATGCAGCCTATGCTGACCTAAAGGGTGACCTGTAAGGAGGCAGATTGCTATTGCTTTGGTTCTAAGTTACCCATAGGACTGATAGGTGTAGGACACCAGCAGGGGATATTTTCGTGCGAAGGGCCCAGAAATTTCTGGAAAGGGACTGCAATGTCAGGGCCATAACGGGTGACGTTAATGTACTGTTAGGCAGTGTCTGGAGGGATGCCCAAGTCGCAGGTGCCAGGAACCTCTGCTGGAGGAGCTACCACTTTACAACTAGCAGCTGAGGCACAGGGAGCCACAGAGTACTCATAATGGACTGTTATCGTGTGCAGCATACTGGAGGGAGTTTTGCCTAGCCTGGGGTAATATACACAGCTAATATGTGTTGCAGCAGTTTAAGGGGAGCAGGTTCCCGCCAAGATTGTGAGGAGCGAGTGTTGATACACTTTATCCTATCCAAAATGGTGGTTCCAGTGAAAGGGAATCGACCCGGCAGAGATTGCTATACAAAATGGCGGTTCCCACCGAAAACTGAGACAACATGGTGTTTGCTAAAGAGTTGCAAGCATTTCTTTCCTACAAAGATCTGCAAGGACTAGGCGTGAAGGCTGGAGCTGTGCCCACCTGCTGTGAGTGGCTCGGCACAAATCCATAGTCACGACCTCCTCCAATGTGCCCCTACTCCACCAGAGGTAGGGGACACTGCCATAACCAATTAACAGAGACCACCTATACTGAGGGAGGAGCCGGATGTGAGCTGCTGCACCTTCAGATCCTCGGAGCTAGCCAGCACAGCATAGCTCAAGTCAGTGTGCTGCAACTACACTGTGTTATCCAGCTTGTTCTCACTATATCCGAGTGCAGAATCACCAAATACCAGCTAACAGGAGGCTGCCTGGTAGTAGAGGTGGCTGGGCAATGCTTTCTCAAATGTGTCTGCCCGCACTGCGACTTCCCAGGTGTAGACGCAAGCCCGACTGCCACGTGCCTGCAGTGCGGGACCTTCTAAATGTGGCCTGTGGTGTTGCTGCGAGTGGCACCATAGAAGAGAGACAAGGCTGTCATGTCGATCTGTGCGGCCGCAGATGAGACCACGGATGCCGATGCTCCAGCGAATGCTCCTAGCGGATGCTCATGGGGCCTGTGTGCTCCGGTGCCAGAGGTGGAACATAAGCAGCCAGAACCACTGGGTAAGGTGGTCTGGGGCGATACCACTGGTGGCACAGGAGCGGGACCACTTCCTGCCGATCACCACCGGTGAATGTGAGGTGCCCCGATGCCGTTCTCCTGTGGAGATGTCCCTGCCCTCCTCTTCATCCGACGACGATGACAGCAGCAGAAGGAAGTCCGTGGTTATGCGCCGGCCAGCGTATTGTCACAGCAAGACTGTGGAGGAACTCCCACGTACCTGCGGAGCTGAGCAACTGATACCTGGCAATACAACCTCATTGAACAGAGTGTCTAGGGCGCTCCCTAAAATACAATGTAAAAATAACAAAGAAATAATCTTAGAAATATTGGCATAAGAGCGCTAAATCGACAGCGGGCACACCTAACGAAAGGACTGTAAAAACTACTAGAGTGCGCACCTTATCATCTAATAGTGATAGGGCGAACCTTATTAGAGATAACCAGGAACCCCTAGGAATAGATGGCGCGCAGGGGGACCAGCTTAAAACTCTGGATGAGTTGAAATCATTAGATAGAAAAGTGAGATTTCCCCCAGATGAAGTCCTTATACCCAGACAATTGCCAGATAGAATATATGAACAATCTGGAGGTATTGAGCGCAGAGGCGGTCATCCCTCACATCATAAAAAGAGATTTGTCCAGAAGAAATGGGATAGGGACAACGAGAGAAGGGAAAATGAGAGAAGATATTCAAGACATGACAATGACAGAGGATATAGAACTAGAAGTCCTCCTAAAAAAGGATATCAAGGAGCCAAAAAAAACGCACCCTATAGAACATATAGAGGCCGGGATAATACCAATAGTCCTCCTTGGGATAGGTGTACATATGGCAAAAACACAGGGTCTTTTTTAGACCAAGCCCCCTCACCCCCAATCCTGACCCAGAATCGCTAT
Organism: Ascaphus truei; assembly: GCF_040206685.1. Classification (NCBI taxonomy): domain Eukaryota; kingdom Metazoa; phylum Chordata; class Amphibia; order Anura; family Ascaphidae; genus Ascaphus; species Ascaphus truei. Next base: position 484,226,105 of record NC_134483.1, read on the forward strand.
TCCCCATTGAGGGATCATCTGGACCAGGATGTGTTTGAAAAAAGAACAAGAAAAAGACATTTAGAGGACAAAGAGGTGGAAGGAGGGGGAACACCAAAACAAAGGAGGCAGAATGTAGAAACTCTAACAAAAGTATTTTTAATCTGAGCAAAAAAGTATTGAGCAAGGACGAATGCGAGCTGATTTCCAAAGGACTGAATTTTGCTCCAGCAAAATCAGCAGAAAATTTCAGTTTGTTTATTGACTCTAATAAATTTGTCCGTCAGTTAACGCTCAAACGTTTTTTTATTCATAAAGACACACAGGCAAGTGAGTTCATGATACAGGGACCCATATCGCCAACACCAGCAGACCATTTTAAACATTCACTTTTAAAGCCGAGGTCTAAATTCTATCCGAGCAACTTCAACGGTACCACCTTGAAGTGTTCCAACAAGCAATCCAGACGGATTTTGAAAAGATGGGTAACGAAAAGAGACCTTTTAAAAACAATTTGAATATGAACAAAAAGGTCGCTCTTAAAGCTCTAATGGAGGATAGGAATGTTATTTTTAAACAAGCAGACAAGGGAGGGGGCGTAGTGGTATTACATAGAGAAGACTATATCAAAGAGGCCATCAGGTTACTCTCTGATACCTCTACATATGAAAGTTTGAAAAAGGATCCAGGGAAAGATTTTAAGGAAGAGCTACTGCTGTTTTTAAATCAAGGGAAAACGTTGGGGATTTTAAAAGATAAGGAATTCGACTACCTTAACACCAAGTTCCCCATTACAGCAGTATTTTATTATCTACCCAAGATCCACCAGGGAGGCCCATTATCTCGGGATAGGATCTCTCACCTCCAATCTATCAGAGTATATTGATGTGTTTTTGCAGCAGTATGTGGTGGGTGGGAAGTCCTATCTAAGAGATACGACCCAGGTCCTTAACCTCTTGGAGGAATTGGAGTGGAAGAGAGCCTCCATCTTAGTCACATGTGATGTGGCCTCTCTATACACATCCATCAAGCACAGTGATGGACTCACAGCCATCAAAAGGGTACTTGATAGAGATAAGGACATGCCGGATGTACAGAAAACTTTTTTACTTAAGGGTATATCGTTTATATTGAAGCACAATGCTTTCAGTTTTGACGACACACATTTTCTCCAGACAAGGGGCGCCGCAATGGAGACCAGGTTTGCGCCTAGCTACGCGAATTTGTTTATGAGCGTATGGGAGAATGTTTATATCTGGTCCTCCCACCTGTTTGGCGCAGATCTGGTCCTCTGGCGAAGATATATTGATGATGTGCTCTTTGTCTGGCGGGGGGATGAGGCCAATTTTATACGCTTCATTGAGTATATAAACTCCAATCCTCTGAATCTAACATTTACTTCACAGTGGAGCAGGGTGGCAATCGACTTCCTTGATTTAACTATCTATGTGGAAGGTGATAATATCAAGACCAAAACCTTCTTCAAGTCAGTCGACTGCAATAACATTTTGTCCAAGAATAGCTGTCACCACAAAAACTGGCTTACTAACATCGCTCCGGGGCAGTTTAGACGCATAAGGCGCAACTGCACGGACAAACAGGTTTTTGCGGTACAAGATGAACATCTTAAAAAAAGTTTTTTAGACAAAAAATATGATGGTGAAGCTTTAGATACAGCTATTGTAAGCACCAACCAGCTGAAGAGAGCTGATCTTCTGAAAGTTAATCAGAAAAAAGCTAAATCTGATTTCACAGCTCCCTTTATGACACAGTATAGTCAAGATTCAGAGAGGGTTACAAAAAGAATACGGAAGCATTGGCACATCCTTCAGGGTGACCCTATTTTAAAGGATCACCTACCCGCTTATCCTAAAGTAATTTTCAAAAAGGCCAGCAAACTCAAGAATAGTCTCGCCCCAAGTGTGTTTAGATCTGTGGACCGGCTAAAGGTTCTACCTGGTTAAATAACCAGGCCGGGTTCTACCGGTGCACGGTGTGTAAAGTGTGCACTCAGGGGTCAACAGACAAATTGAATTTTAAATCCACTGTGACAGGCGAACAATTTACGATGAAGCAGTTTATAAATTGCCGCTAATGCTACGTGGTGTATTTGCTGCAGTGCCCATGTGGACTCCAGTATGTCGGACGCACCAGTAGACCGTTGCGGGTACGCATACTGGAGCACATGGGCAATATTAGAAGAAAACTGCAGACACATACTGCACCGACACACTTTATTCGAGCAAATACCCAGTATGTACCTGGCAGATACCTGGAATGCGCCGCTCCTCACCTCTGACAAGCCCCGTTACGTTTGCCTTCCCAGCCTGGTTTAATGCCTGGCTGACGGGCGGCTGATCTGTTAAATGATAATGATTAGGATTTAATAGGCTGCAATGCTTCGCGTGTCTACCAGATGGCATAAATTCATGAATTGTAATGCAGTATATATATATATACTGTGCAGTATTGCAGCCAGCAGGAATAAAATGCTTCAATCCCTGCCTGGAAAATAACCCAATGCACTCGGGCAGAAAACAGTCACAAACCTCAATACACCCGGGTATACCCGAATTCGTGGGACTAGCCGAGCTCGAATAAAGTGTGTCGCCAGTGTACTGTGCCTAAGCATTTTGAAGTGCACCATGAAAGCGATCCAGCGGGCCTATCATTCAGGGCGATTGAACAGGTGTCAGCCTGTTGGCGGGGGGTGATAGACTCACCAAATTAGCCAAACAAGAAATGAAATGGATTTTAGATTGAAAACCCTGACCCCTAAAGGCTTAAATGCGGACATACATTTGGGGGCTTTTATTTAACTATTTATGTATCTCCCACATGCATGTCCCCACCTGCTCTTTCTGTGCTTTGATGTTGCTTTCATTATGTCATTTACTTCACAGAATCAGTTAGATTACTCTGTTCTACATACCCTTTTTGTAAATACTGATTTGGACTGCATTTTGTTATGTGATTTTAAACATGTGATTTTATATTATGGTATTTTATTAACATGTATTGTATAATATGTGTTTTTATAATAAATATGTGTTCTGAAGATATATTTTATGATAAACCTAGGTTTGGTGTGCAGTGCTAATTGCCAGTATGCACATATTTCTGCATTATGTACCTAGTACCATAAACAGTATAACATAGACCTTGCTGGCTTTTAAAAAATTTTAAATGTTTTTTATGCTGCCATCTCAATCTGCTTGGACTCTGTCCTAATGGAGAGAGGTTACTCCCAATTCCATTAAGAACAGTCCAGATTGGTGTCAGGTGTCTGTTCATTTGCCCACACACTGTGTAACATAAGCTAATATGGGATTGACGACATCTGTTTAAATTTGAAGACTATAAGGACCCCCTCCACAACACGTCATAACCAAAGCCTGATGAAGCAATCACTTGCGAAACTAGTCGCTTTGGTATGACGTGGAGCTAGACTGAATGTTGGGAGCCACCGTAGTTGCTGTACAGCCTCCAGGAAACAGCTTAGCCATCCGGACGCAGAGGCAAGGCATTTGAGTGCCTGGGATAGCTGCACTACACTACCGATTCCTGACCAAACAGTTTTTGTATGTTTTGTGTGAGTATTTGCTACTCTATTTGCCAAATAAAGTACTTGTTTTATTTACAAACTACGTACATGGCCGTCTACTGATTGCCCCCCACCAGTGAGGGACACCTTTGGAAAAGAAACCATTGTGAGAATTTATTCACATCTGTCCGTGTGATTAGCTGTGCTTTTGCACACTAGTTTATAACACCCTTTGATCCCAAGTGGCACTATATTTCTATTTGTGCATGAAAGTCTGCTGATCATCCTGTTTTACCTCCTATCTGTATGAGCTTATGAGCCTGTGTGAAGAGTGAGGGGATTTTTTACAAGGAACATGGCTAGAATTAAGAACGTTGCTCTAAAGATACTTTCAAAGATACCTTTTGGGAGACTGGTGTCACACTTGTCCGTGTGAGTACATGTGCACTAGTTTTTCTCTTGTATTCCCTGTCCCATATGTGTTGTGTTCTGTCATAACTGCTGTAAGTGCTAGCATATCTAGCCTTATTGTATGTACATTGTTACTGATATATTCTTCTTGTATGCGCTCATCTCTATCTCTTATCAATACAACCTCATTGCAAGTGCTGGTGCAGCATGAGTGGCAGAGGAGCATCATGGACGTGGCGGCTCTCAGCAAAACGATGGATGTACCTGCGGCTGATCCGGAGGACCGAATGACCATCCCAAACCAACTGAGCTGTAAGCATCCTTACGACCCTGCTTTCCAGGCTCCCGTGGAGGCATCCGGAGAGAAAGTTCTGGCCAGCACTTCCTTAAACATAGAGGTCTGGTGCGGTAACTGGACCTGTATCCGGATCTCGTGCGACCAGGCTCGGATGATGTCATCATTGAGGCGACCGCCGGAGCGGACTTGAACTTTTTGCCCAAGTTAGGGGTAGGGGCCATCGGGTCCTTACTGACCAGGATACCGACCAGGTGCAGGCAGAAGCAGGCCAGGGTAGGCCCAAATCAAAAAACTTTCCTGAGACATTGACCAGCCTACTACCTATTTTCAGAATAGAACATAGCGGTCGCGGCTGGGATTGCAAGCTGAAAAGAGTACCAGGATGTTTGGTGCTATCTCCCGATCAAGGGATTTCGGTGTCTCCGGAGCGGATGAAGTGGTGGCATCAGGAACTTCATGCTGAATTGAGTTCCAGGACATTTTGGTCCCGGTCAACTGCAGTCCATAAAACAAAGGTTGTAGTTGACCGGGACCGAAATATCCTGGAACAGTCGGGTGGAAAAAACAAGTAGGAAAGTCTAGTTTTTTTCCACCAGACCCCCATTAGGTATGCCTTTCTCTTGTATTTTGTAATCCACTGTGTGTATATCTGTTTGAATGGAATAAATGACAATTTGTGTTACTATTTGGTTTTTCTCAGTGATATGATCCCGGTATAAAGGTTTAAATGCCTGGTCTCCCGTGCCAGGCTTATTTACTGGTGTAAGCTGTGGGATCATTGAGCCCTATGTTTTAAAATCCTGCGGGGTCTTCTAACATAGAAAGAAACTCGTAGATTGTGAGCTCTCAATTCCAGTGATAAAGTATGCACGTTTCACAAAGCAGAGAAAGCACAGGTTTTCATTTGTCACTTAGTTTAGTGCCACCAGGTGAACATGGATAGACGGTCAGGTCTGTACCAGTCATGGAACCGAGCCAGAATTGTTGCCCGGTGTGAGAGCTACTGCTGCTGCCAGCTTTATCCTAACGTTTGCCCGGAATTGTTTTCGGCTGGGCGCCGAACTTGGCCGCGCGCCAGCCGCCTTCCCCTCCCCACGTGCGCATCTTCTTCCCCGCGTGCACATCGCATCTGCTCACCTCACGATCCCCAGCTGCACCCCATTGCTCCCCCTGGCTGCTCCGCATCTTCCCCTTACCCCATCAACATTCGGGGCCTTCGGGGATGCCGGGGAACCCTGGCACTGTGTGACTGGTGCCACTGTGATGCGTGGCACGCGCCAGGAAACAGCCGCGAGACAGCCGTGTCTGCCCGCACTTTGCGGTGGCGGCCGCTTTAGAATGAAGGCGGACGCCAGTGTATGGCTTACCTACGGACGGTCGATCAAAGACGTTGTTTGAGGAGGATTTAGAGACTCATGAAGCCAGTATCGCTTCACTGGAGGTGGATAAACCCTCAGCTGCAGTTGCAGTGGCCACTAGTCCACTCGAGGTGCAGGAGGTAATTCCAGCCCCGGTGGGGGAGGAAGGACATGGGGAGGAAGTGGGCATCAACATTGACATTGTTGGGGGGCCAGTTATAGAGAGTGCAACCGTGGTAGCCCCAGTGGCTAACGGTCTCTCTACACCTGGAATTGCCGCACTTCTTGCTTCATGGGGTGAGAGGGCCACCCTTGCTGAAAGGATTCAGCTGCTTGCGGCTGCACAAGGGTCACCAGCCCCATGTTCCCACCCTGATAACAGGAGCAGTCCGCCCCCAAGTGGACCACCACAGCTTCGGCAAATTAATTGATGGCATTGATAAAATTGATGGGTACCTGAAGATTTTTGAAACACAATGTCATTGGTACCAGGAGCCAGGTTTTGTGTTTAACCCCGTTATTGTCCGGCACTGCCCTGGAGACCCTCCAGGCTATCCCCGCCATGGATGGCAATGACTACACACATGTTAAAGCCCTTCTACTCACATAGTATGCCCTCACCCCAGAAGGTTACAGAGGCTTGTTTAGGACGGAGGAGAGACGCCACCGGGAATCCTACATGCGGTTTGCATCCCGCATGGCTTTGCATTATACACAGTGGGTGGAGGGATGTGGTGCCACAAAGCACCACTCTTTATTGGACTTGGTTTTTAACGAACAGTTCTGGCAGCAGTGTCCAACGGACGTGAGAGAGTGGGTTTTTGACTGCAAACCAAAGACTTATGTGGATGCGCTAACATGGTTGATGAATTTGTCACCATCTGGGCACTGATGCGCAAGAAAGGGTCTGCCTCTGAAATGGCCACTCCGGCCACAGGAGCCAAAAACACACCTCAGTGGAAAGGCAAAACAGCAGCAGATGGAAGTGCACCCAAAGCTGCAGAATTTAAATACTAGAAGAGGTTCTACCAGTGCAACATGACTTGTCACAGAAAGCCAGACTGCTTGGACCATCACAAGTCCAGTACCCCTTCACAGGGACAACGCTCTCTCGCTGCAAAGCAAGTCACCAGCATATGAGGGGCACCCACAGAGGAGCAGAGTTTAACCATCCAACCAGCCCAGCGATGGACTTCAACAGCAGATACTACACCTGTAGCCAGTGGAACAGCAGCAGAGATGGAGGGACATCAGTTTGCACTGGCCGGGATGCAATCCAACAATGTCCGGCAAAAGCATTTGCGCACAGTGACCATCGGAGATTGCCAAGCAGACAGCTTGCTCGACTCTGGTGCCACTGTAACCCTGGTCCGACCCATTATGGTCCAGCCAGAGGATCTGCTCTCGGGCACTGGATGCAGATGACCATGCCTGATGGAGGAATGCGGTCCATCCAGGTTGTCTGGGTATTCCTTGATTGGGGTGCCGGACGTGGAATGAGGGAGGTGGGGGTAATGCCCAGGTTAGATACTGAGGCGCTCCTTAGTAATGACCTGGGGCATGTTACATGTGTTTTCACGGTGTAATTGGCTCCTGTTGCAGCGATTTCTAGGAGCCAGAGCAAAGGAATTTCACCTGAGGATTTCGATGTCCCCCTGCATTTGGACAAATAGTTTCAGGGGTCTCCAAGGAGACCAGGAAGGTTAACCAGACTGAGTCACAATAGTGTACTGTTTTGCCTTCACCTTTACCTGTTCCTGTTTCCCCTGACTTAGAGAATAAGGGTGGGTGGCCAGAATTTGGGACACAGTTTAGGGAAGCGGTGAGGTCTGATTCCAACTTGGAGGGCATGAGACACCTGGCGTCTGAGTCTGCCTTGGACAGTGGGTCAGATTGGTTCTTATGGAACCGCAGGCTCTTATATAGAGAGCAGGGCTATACAGTTGCAGATAGGGTTTAGACAGTTAGAAGGCAGTTAGCGGTACTGTGGGAGTATAAGCAGCAACTGTTACAGGTAGCCCACTCCATACCACTAGCAGGCCATCATGGGGTCACTCGGACGAGAGCCCGGCTGTTGCTGCATACTACAGGTCAGGGGCATCAGGGGCAGTGGCAGAGTTCTGATGCACCTGTGAAGCCTGCCAGCGAGTATGTATGGCGGGTGATCGTGTTAAGGCACACCTGAACCCACTACCGGTAATCGGGGAAACCTTCCAGAAGGTAGCTATGGACCTAGTGGGACCCCTCATAATCCCCAGTTTGTTTGGCCAGCGTTACATACTCATGTGGTGGACTTTTCCACCAGGTACCCTGAGGCTCTAGCACTTACCAACATTGATGCTAGGGTAGTAGCAAAAGCATTGTTAGTTATTGTCACTATAGTAGGTTTCCCTAGTGAGATTCTAACTGACCAAGGGTCACAATTTATGAGTTAATTGTTACAGTCTCTGGGATGCGTACATGGGGAAGCTCAGTGATATGATCCAGGTATAAAGGTGTAAATGCCTGGTCTCCTGTGACAGAGATATCTGCAGATAGCAGAATATACTTTGGGGGAAAATCTGACCAATCTACCTCCTGTAAGTCAGAGACATCAGGTGTTTAATTAAAGGTGGACACTGGGTCTGAGGGTTCACAATATACTGCCTCTACAGTGAAGGTACTTAAGGGGTGGGACACCATGTTTCAGGGTTATGTCCCTACTATGGATCAAACCTGGTTCCTGTTGATAGATGGGAATACAGTGGATTATTGGTTGGAGAAGGGGGAGTTCTCTCCCAAGGAGACCACTGAGGCCCTCAGAAAAAGAGTAGGCGAGATCAGGCTGGGCATAGTTAAGCCCACAGATTTAACCATACTATATCAGGAGACACCCACAAAGGAACCTAAGTTTTGGGTCTTGCCAGGTCAAGCCCATGGTTATTATCAGACCAAATTAAGTTGAGCAGAGAGAGCTGTCTTCCTTAGGTACAGGCAGTCCCATGGTTACCCCTATGTCCCCGTACCCATTATGCGGGAGATAGAGGCCAATAGGGAAGATTGACTCAGGCAACCAGTTATAGAGTACTTAAGGTCCCAAATGAGTCACTCTATATACTTCCCAGAGGAGAGAGTATGTGACCTTATGAGGGTGTGGAGCATAGGAAGGGGCATTTTTATAGACAGGATTGAGTATCACCCTGAAAATGGTCCTGTAAGTGTCTACTTTGTTCAGGTTTCTGATTTTGAGGGCAGGATTGTTAAAAAGCCTGACTCTAGACATTACAATTGATGGGATAAAGGATTCTCCATGTTGGGAGTTATCCATGGTATGTCATCACTGTTATTAAGTGTATGAGTTAAGTACTCACTGTATATAGACTGTCGGTGTAATATAACATGTATACCAATGTTGTTGATTATAACATGCTGTGTTATTTTACAAGTTACTCATCTGAAGGATGGTACCTCCAAATTTGGCTCCAAGTGGGGAGATTGGATTCTCCACCAGAGGGAGAGTGTAGCCATACCTGGCTTGGTTACTAATCTGCCCTCCCTGACATGCAAGCCCTGGTAACATTGCAGGCAGTGTCAGGACCAAATACCAAGAAATATTATACCGCTCACCTAATTTTACCCAAATGATGATTATATCATATTATAGGCTAAAGCTGCAAAATTCCGGGCATTACTGAAATCCCTGCTCTCTGATTGGTTACAATTCCGGGCATTATTCATTCAGTAATGCCCGGAATTTTTGCAGCTTGAAATGTGTTTATTTCCAACCAATCAGCTTTTCTTTTTTTGTCAGAGACGGGGCATGGGATTGGTCCATAAGTAGGAACAGCTCTGAGAAAGGGCAGGGGATGGGTCCGTAGGAAGCAGCAGGCAGTGACTCCTCCCCTTCCCTCCATAACAGAGCCGACAGACTCAGTGAGGAGAGAGATAGAGTGTGTACTGTAGCTGCAAAGCAAGTCAGTGGCTCTCTGCAGTTTGTGTGTGGCTACAGTTTCTGTGTGTGTGTTTGTCAGTCAGTGTGTCTGCAGCAGTGTGTGTGTGTCAGCAGCCGCAGTGTTTGTTTGTGAGTGTGTCAGTAGCAGTGTTGTGTGAGTGTGGCAACAGCAGCAGCAGTAGCAGCAGCAACAGTGTTTGTGTGTGTTTGTGTCAGTAGCAGCAGTGTGTGTCAGTTTGTCAGTGTGTCAGCAGCAGCAGCAGTGTTTGTGTGTTTGTATGTCAGTGTATAAAGCAGCAGCAGCAGCAGCAGCAGCAGCAGCAGCAGCAGCAGCAGCGTTTGTATGTGTCAGTGTGTCAGCAACAGTGTGTGTGTATCAGTGTGTCAGTAGGAGCAGCAGTGTTTGTGTGTTTGTGTCAGTGTGTCAGCAGCAGCAGCAGCAGCAGCAGCAGCAGCAGCAGCAGCATTTGTGTGTGGTGTGCTGTTGTGTTGTATGTGTGTGTAGCAGCAGAGTTTGTATGTAGCAGCAGTTTGTTTTGTGTAGACCTGCTATGTTGTGTGTAGATCTGCTGTGTATGTGTGGAGCTGGTGTGTTGTTGTAGTCCCTGCTAAGAGCCTCCTCTGATTGGCTGCCGTTCGAACGCATACAGTACCCTGCACATGCGCAAAGCTCTGTGTGATGTCTACCGCACTGCTGCTTGTCCTGTGCATGCCCTACAGCACTGCGCATGCGCAGACCTATTCAAAATGGTGGCCCCCACTAGTCGGATGTGCCGCGGAGCCTCCAGAGCACCGGAACACTCCCGGTAACTGCCCCCACCTCTCTGGCTAGCCGCCGGGTTTGCCGCTGACTTCAGCGATACCCGTGCCAACCACCACAGCGGAGGTAAGGAGGAGGGCCCAGGGGGAACCCTGCAACATATACATACATACCGCTTCTAACGAGATTTGGGGCAATTCTGCAGTTTTTAGGCAACTTTAAATATTTGTTCTTTATTAGGCCCATTAAAAGAACCTGTTCTTCCCTATAAATCAGGCTGACAAGAAAGTTATAATCGAATGTATTGACTTTACTCTATTGCTTTAGAAAGTGGGAATCTACTTTACTGTGCTCTGATCATAAGGAGGATAGTGATGTGTCTGTTTTATTCTGCATCACATATGCTAATTATGCATTCCTGTAGTATAGTTGTCACTGTAATATATTAATGTTAATAAAATATTTAGTGTTTACAGTAGTTAGTTCTATGTGGCATACAGTAGGTTTGGTACAAATATAACTGGTTTATGTGCATACAGTATATATACTATTATTGCTTGTTAATAATTAATTGAATAATTCAACAATTCGGGCAACAGATATTTTTGAAAGTTTAATTAAACTGTTTCTCTGCTAAAGAGCCATGGAGTGCACAGGGAGGCATGGGTATTATAATGTATTTTGGCACTAAATTCAGAAACTACATTAAGCAATGGGATTACTTGAACACTAAATGCATGTGTGAGTGTTTATTGAAAGTTATGTATTCAGCATCACATTCACTATGATTTAGGTTCCAGTGGTGCCTGTTAACCCAAATAATTAACATTGTATGCAGTATTCACAGTCAACAGATTAAAGGTTTTATTGACAAGATCTGCTACCCCCTTAAACGTCTTCATATTTGACAGTATTGTCCAAATGTTATTAGAATTCTTCTTACATTACAGCCGCGGCCACTTTTATTTTAACACTTCTCGGTTATTTTCCGGTGACTTTTTCTGAATGCCACGCACTTGACCGCGTTCATGCCACATTCATGACGTATTTATGCCGCATTCATGTCGGCCATCACCCGCGCTTGATCTGTTTAATGATAATGGTTCGGATTTTATTGGTTGCAATTCTTCGCGTATCCGCCAGGTGGCAGATATTCATGAATTGTAATGAATTCTAACGTACTGTACATGCGCTTCAGTAATGTGTCGACTTGCAGGTGTTTAAAAAATACCACAGTGGTCCATTGTGAATTGACCTTGGTACTGAAGAAGTTACAACACTGTATCTATTTAGGCGTTTCATATTATAAACTTAATGCAAAGTGCCTGGTGTTCTACTGTCCAGAGAGGTCCAGAGATGAGTACACCACTGCAGTCCGTGTTCAAGAAACCCGACATAACGTACGCTTATTTAATATGGTCAGCAATTAGTGCATCAGATGATAAGATGGCCATAGTTAGTCAAATGTATAAATATTTTATGGAAAATTGACTTTTACAAATTTTCACCAGATGCTCATGTGTGGAAGCGTGCAATAAGGAAAAAGTTATGTATCGATCCGTGTTTTTTTCGTATTGATCCCGCACCCGGTGTTTGAGGAGGGTATTGGTGTGTTGCGCCTGAATTTTCCAGTATCTTTGATCATGGAGACTTCACAAGGCGAAAGGTCATGGTAAAACCAACAAGAATCAGCAGTCCCAGGCAAGCAATGCGCCAGCGCCAGCACCGGCTTCCAATAACGGTCCGACCATCAGTGAAAAGCTGGTGACCGGCAACCCTTGCTGTCTGTCCCCGCCTGGATACCTGCAGCTTAAGCAGGATTTCACGTACAGATACCAGCACGTTTGCATGTACCAAAACGATTCCCAGATTCATCAGCTGTCAACTACAGGTGTAGCAGGCCCGATGTCACCTGTCAAGTACGTGTATAATCAAGAATACAGGACTGGCAGTGGCTCTGCGCCATCCGATTGGCAAAGTCTATGGTGAGTACAGCTGACGTATTTTATTCTTTTTTTAACATATATATATCAATGCACAGTCAATCGATTCTCCTGTAATCAATCGCTTTGCTTATGGTTATTTAGTTCTATTATTTTAGTCACAATTCGCGAAAATGTAGTCCAGTAGTATCATTGGCTGAGCAGCTTCTACAATAGATACTGAACAGTTGGTGGACAGCTAGGCGCATGCGCATTGGAATCTTGTTGAAACGCATATGCGTATCTTCACATCTAGGCGCATGCGTGTATGTGAACAAGAGACGCCCCCCTGAGAAAATTATTGTTGGGACTGACCGATGGGACTGTGGGGACTGATTAATTTGAACCAACCATTACAGTAATACTTTTATTTTTCCTCAGAAAATAAACTTTGTCATCAGACGGAGAACGGCAAATGGAGGGATTTCGATGGATTGCTGAATCTGCACATTGCTGAATCCGGAGGCAACAATTTAGTGGCAGTGCCATTTTTATTGATTAGGATAGAATACTGTGAGCTTTATAGAAAACCTGAAACAGTATGCTTTTTTTTATACAGTATACAATACTTTTTTACATACTGTACTGTATAATAAACCCAAAAATAAAAAGTATGCATTTATTCTACATGTATTACAGTGTGTATTCTATACCCGTACAGTACAGTATGTATTGTTTTAATACTGTTTTGATGTAATGCACATGCCTACAGTATACAGTACAGTACTGCACAGTATGCCTCATGGAACTGTACTGTACAGTATATTCTAGAAACACTGTATTTTGTTATAAAAGGAGACACAATGAAACTATTTAAAACAATCAACATTTTTTTTTATTGGTGGAGTAAGTCAAAAAACATTTATGGAGTACTGTAGGTAAAAACATTTATTTATGAATGCAATTTAAAACAAACAACATTATTTTTATTGAAGTACAGCAAGTCAAAACATTTACAGGTGTATGGTGCAAGTAAAAACATTTATTTATGAATGCAATTTAAAACAAACAACATTTTTTTTTATTGAAGTACAAGTAAAACTTTTACAGGTGTATGGCGCAAGTAAAAACATTTATTTATGAATGCAATTTAAAACAAAAACTACACTTGCCTAGGCAAGAAAAGGCCCCCTTTAGAACAAGCACTCGTGTGCTGATGAACGTGAGTGAATAAAATAACCTTTATTAATATAAGGGTAAAATGGGTGAAGGGATAGACACACAACACTATTAAGAAAAGTATTAAACTAGATACCTCCCAGTCCTATGTACCAGACTGGTTGCAATTGGGTATAAGGAACCTTGTAGTAACTGGCACATGCAAAATATATGGATAGCTAGTGCCTCAGTGTGGTATGTGTGTTGAAACCAGTCTCGTATCTGTCAATGATGTACCGGACAGACACCTGTATGTATAACCACGACTGATTGAATTGTTACTCTAAGAGAGTACGCGGTAAAGTTAGTAGTGAGTGATCAGTGCACAATATCTCAAACTCACATGCTAAATATTTCCAAAGGTTGGTATACCTAGAAATAGTACTCAAATCTTAAGGGTAAACAAAATAAATAAAATAAAAAAGGTCCTTGAAGGCGACGCAGGGTAATAAAAATGAACACTAAAGCTACTGTGTAGCTAGGGAAAAAAGGCTTCAAACTGGGAGCTTTGGACACCCTATTGGGTTAAGTATACACAAGGTCTCCCACAAGGCACGCTAACAGTGTCTAGTTAATGCCATAGAATGCCTAAGCCTACAGTATGTGGAAGCAGAAAAACAAATGTATAATACAAAATAAACTGTAAGCTGCTACTCAGGATCCTCCGTGGGAACAGCACAAATGGTACAGTAGAGGTAAGCAGGTATCTAGGTATATTGCTGATATGTCAGCAGATGTTTAAAAAGATACCCAAAAACCAGTTAGTAACAGTGACCTATGTATAAGGTGTGTGTATATTGGTAGTACCACCCAGGTTACTCAGTAAGATGGACACAGTTCGAAGAGTATCAGGCAATCAGACTTATCAGTTGACCTGAATGTATACACTGTTCCACATTTAGTGTAATGGATATCTATACAGGTCACTGGATATATACTGACCATTTATGCAGTGTGGGTGTAGTGGTAGTGGTCTCCAATACACTCAAACATGTAAAGGTAACAATGTAGATAATACCTGAGTGGATGAGACCAGAATGCGTTGTAAACACTGCATCAATCAGATTATATCTACAAGGATTCCACCCGGCGTGGTGTATTCATGAACACCACAGAACATTAGCTATCCGGGTGGAGTGAAATATATATCATATAGCAGCAAGCCTCAATATAGCTCAGCCCAGTGAAGGCTGCCTCGGGGCTACGCTAGACGCCACCGCACTGACACATGTGCTGATGTCACAGAGGAGCGCCCACCACCGACGGCCGTTTCACATCGCACTGACGCTTTCTCAAGGTGGCCTTCACTGGGCTGAACTATATTGAGGCTTGCTGCTATATGATATATATTTCACTCCACCCGGCAAGCTAATGTTCTGTGGTGTTCATGAATACACCACAAGGGTGGAATCCTTGTAGATATAATCTGATTGATGCAGTGTTTGCAACGCATTCTGGTCTCATCCACTCAGGTATTATCTACCTTGTTACCTTTACATGTTTGAGTGTATTGGAGACCACTACCACTACACCCACACTGCATAAATGGACAGTATATATCCAGTGACCTGTATAGATCTCCATTACACTAAACGTGTATACATTCAGGTCAACTGATAAGTCTGATTGCCTGATACCTTTCGAACTGTGTCCATCTTACTGAGTAACCTGGGTGGTACTACCAATATACACACACCCTATACAAAGGTCACTGTTACTAACTGGTTTTTGGGTATCTTTTTAAACATCTGCTGACATATCAGCATTATTTGCCCCCAGCTATGCAAACCTATTCATGGGTTTTTGGGAGGACCAAAACATCTGGCCCAATGGCATGCTGGGGGAGGGTGTTGTCCTATGACGGCGCTACATTGACGATATTATATTAATTTGGCAGGGTGACCAAACAGACCTAGACGACTATATAGCAGGTCTGAATAACAATACCATGAATTTACAATTCACCTCGACTTCAAGTAAGTCTTCGATCAATTATTTAGATCTGGTGATATATATTGAAGAGGGTCTTCTTAAAACCAAATCGTTTTTTAAAAATGTAGACAGCAACAATTATATTTTGCGTTCAAGTTGCCATCATCACCAGTGGATGGACAATGTCCCCTATAGCCAATTTAGAAGAATGCGTAGGAATTGCACGGAAGAAACTGTATTTGAAGAACAATGCAAAACTTTGGAGTCACGCTTTAAACAAAAGAACTATAAGAAAGAAATTTTAGACACTGCGTTCAATAAAGCGAAAAACCTGGATAGAAAAGATTTATTAGAACCTAAAAAAGAAACAACACCATTAGTAAAAAACAATGTATTTGACACAGCTTTTCTGACAACTTACAATAAAGATGCCAGCAATATTGGTAAAATTATTCGAAAACATTGGCATGTTTTAAAGAGTGACCCAATTTTAAATAGCACACTCCCAGAGAACCCAAGAATAATTTTTAAAAAAGCACAAAATCTGAAGAGTATTGTCGCTCCAAGTGCCCTAAAAAAGATAGAAACAACAAATAAAGGATGGCTTCAGAATCTGGAGGGCTTCTTTGGTTGCACAATGTGCAAGGCATGTGAACATAAACAGACAGACAAAAAGAACTTTATGTGTAATGTAACCAAAGAACACTTTAAAATAAAGCAATATATGAATTGTTATAGTGACTATGTCATATACCTATTAGAATGCCCCTGTGGACTACAATACGTGGGAAAAACTAAAAGAGCCATCAGAACACGTATTGTAGAACACCTCAGCAATATTAGGAGAAGCATACTAACGCATAGTGTGTCCAAACATTTTGCTAAGTACCACAATTCCAATACTAAAGGACTAAAATTCACTGCCATTGAGCATGTGCGACAACACTGGAGGGGTCGCAGCAGAGATGTAGATCTGAGCAGACGTGAGATGTATTGGATACACAAATTAAAAACATTAATGCCAAATGGGCTTAATGCAGAATTTGAGATTATCCCATTTCTTATCTAATGCACGGTCTGCTCGGGCCCCTTATCTCTGTATATCCTTTCTGCGACCTCTCCCACTGACATTAGCTATATGTCAGGTGCCTTTTATTATCAATATTGGGTCACTTACTAAATGAACAAAGGTTTTTTTATATTTATATATATTTTATGTATATTTATATTTTTATTACTTTTTATTACTTTTGATACATATAAGTGTATATTTTAATCAATCTTAATATGTTACTAATATGTTACTAATTCACTCTTATATTCTTCTCCCCTCTCTCTCCCTCGTTTTTGCTCTGTGAGTACATAAGAACCAATTAGTTATGGCTCCCTATAAATACCTAGAATATCATCATGATTAGATCCTGAATTTTATTTACTTAGATATTTCATTTACTTAGATGTTGTTTTAAATGCCTATTTGTATTAACACTGCGCCGTTTTTGAACACTGAGTTATGTACCTATTTATTGGAGAACCAGTGTATCTTTTAAATTTTCAATTATATAATTGTTATATTAAATTGGTTAATTGCTTATTTGTTCAATTGTTTAGTATATATAAACCCACAACTCATTTGAGAATTATTCATTGCTCCTGAGGAAGTTGTCTAGTACGACGAAACGCGTAGAGCCACTTTCATTGCTGCAGCTGCTCTTTCTACTGAAGGCTTCAGAGTTGCTGAGTTCCCCCACCGTTTGCCTCCAAGACCGGATGCCGTCACCCCAACAGCGGATGTGACGTCAGACGCCATCTCCCACCCGGTCTGTTGTGAGTCTAAGGAGAAGATCCCCGGTGAGCTGCTCCACACTGAACCAGCACTCCATTTGCCTCAAGTAAAGCCTTATGTGAACTATGATTATGTACACAATGTGAGTACAATTCCTAAAATTTGTTGTTTGTTTATATAAATTTTATGCACGATCGACACTATGGTCTGCCTTTCTTTTGCATGTCTCTGATCCACTCACATCTACTGACGTCTGAGCTGAGGTGCTGATTTCTTATGCTGTAAACCTGGGCTGTTGTTCCTGAAGATCCTGACACCTTTCTACCTGCTGTGTAGATCAATGCTTTTTACCTTTTGACCTGCTGTAAGTAGGCATTGCTATAGAGCCAAGACATACATGTTTTAACCAGATTGAAAAGAACTTATTACACTATTGTATGCATTTATTTTTTATTTTTCATGGTGTATCCCTGCTATCTTCGCTCCCTTCCCATCCCGGACAAGCTAATATCAGCATTATACCCAGATACCTGCTTACCTCTACTGTACCATTTGTGCTGTTCCCACGGAGGATCCTGAGTAGCAGCTTACAGTTTATTTTGTATTATACATTTGTTTTTCTGCTTCCACATAGGCTTAGGCATTCTATGGCATTAACTAGACACTGTTAGCGTGCCTTGTGTGGGAGACCTTGTGTATACTTAACCCAATAGGGTATCCAAGGCTCCCAGTTTGAAGCATTTTTTCCCTAGCTACACAGTAGCTTTAGTGTTCATTTTTATTACCCTGCGTCGCCTTCAAGGACCTTTTTTATTTTATTTATTTTGTTTACCCTTAAGATTTGAGTACTATTTCTAGGTATACCAACCTTTGGAAATATTTAGCATGTGAGTTTGAGATATTGTGCACTGATCACTCACTACTAACTTTACCGCGTACTCTCTTAGAGTAACAATTCAATCAGTCGTGGTTATACATACAGGTGTCTGTCCGGTACATCATTGACAGACACGAGACTGGTTTCAACACACATACCACACTGAGGCACTAGCTATCCATCTATTTTGCATGTGCCAGTTACTACAAGGTTCCTTATACCCAATTGCAACCAGTCTGGTACATAGGACTGGGAGGTATCTAGTTTAATACTTTTCTTAATAGTGTTGTGTGTCTATCCCTTCACCCATTTTACCCTTATATTAATAAAGGTTATTTTATTCACTCACGTTCATCACCACACGAGTGCTTGTTCTAAAGGGGTCCTTTTCTTGCCTAGGCAAGTGTAGTTTTTGTTATCAGATTCCTCTACCCCTGGCACCGTCTCTTAGACAGTAGCTTGAGCTTACCTCCCCACTCCCCCCTCCCCATTAATTGACAATTTAAAACAAACAAAAAATTTTTATTGAAGCACAGCAAGTCAAAACATTTACAGGTGTATGGTGCAAGTAAAAACATTTATTTATGAATACAATTTAAAACAATCAACAAGTCAAAAATGAATCACGCAGCGAATTCGATCCCCAGCAGTGAGTCCTTCCATGGACGATGCCTTGTATGCCGCAAAATGCCATTGATGGAGTCTCTCACGATTTTCATCAAATAATCTGTAATGGAATAATAGCGCTGCAATTCCTCCACAATAGTCTTTCTTAAATATTCAGGAAGAACCCTTTTGATGCGATTCCATTTGTAATTTACATTGTGGGTCCATCCGCAATACACCTCGAAGGTCACGTGGGGCTTGAAAATGTACAGGGCATTTTTCTGGGCTACACCACCACTTGCAAACATATACTTCTCCCTGAGTGGCTGGGACAGGTCGTGCAAGTTGATGTCAGGCACCGTCTCAATGCAAGCGTGTGTGGGTGGGATTCTGGGAGAGGGTGTGCTTCTGGGAGCGGGTGTGCTTCTTGGAGTGGGTGTGCTTGTTGCGGCGAGCGAGGGTAGGTGGTCTGCGAGGATGCTTTCCTCCACCTGTCTTAGTCGCCTTGTCTCCTGGCGTGGTCTTGACGGGGTTGTCATGTCATCCTCGTCAACGCCATACATGAACAAATAGGGGGCTATGCACTAAGCTCAATGCTTTTGCGTCCAGATGAAATAAAAAAGCACGTCCGTTAAAAAGTGAGGCCGGCGACGCGATTCACTAAGGCCTTGAGCCCATTTTATAACGTACGTGCTCAAAACAGCCACAGCGTACGTGTTGCTTTTTTCCCCTGCTAGCGTTCTTAAACTTCACGTACGCTAGCTGATAGAAAAAAAGCCGCTTGTAACATTTGCATGGAGATTCTGTATCTCCATGCAAGGCTGTTACAGGCGATCGTACACTAAATAAATATATTTTAATAATAGTGTACAGGAGTAGGGGGTCTCCGGAGCTGAACCGCATTGGTTTCAGGTCCGGGGACCCCCTACTTCAGGAGATACAGGCCCCGTTATGGGGTGCCGGTATACCCTGCACTTTGAAAGCTTCCGCGTCACGTGACCGGGACATTTAAATTCTGCAGGGGATACCGGCACCCCATAACGGGGCCTGTTTCTCCTGAAGTAGGGTGTCCCAGAGGCTAAAACCAATGTGGTTCAGCTCTGGAGACCCCATACACATCTACACTACTGTCAAAACACACTTATCAATAAACAGTAATTCCTTACCGTAGCGGCTATCTGCAATGGTAATGACGCTGCATTAATGTACATTTTAATAATAGTGTGCCGGAGCAGGGGGTCCCCTGAGCTGATCCGCATTGATTTCTGGCTCGGAGACCCCCTGCTTCCCGGGTTACAGGGCAAGGTATGGGGCATCGGTGCCAGTGTCGCCGCCATCTTTATAGCATCCAAGATGCGACGGGGTGTTATATATATATCACGGTGTGATATTGGTGTTATACACATATATACATATATATATACATATAACACCAATATACAAATAAATGGTTCAGGATAACATAAACATGTATACATAAAAACATCAAATCTGAATCTCATAATTATCACATAATAAAATTAATCCAACAGCACTTTTAAAATAAATGATATGTCCTCTCACAACAAACCAGCAGCTAGACAAATGTATATCAAATGTCACAACTGCAATGAGTGTGTACATGATGCAATTAATCTGTGCATCATGTACTGTAACACTATGCAAAATCAATTTAAAAATAAAATACACTATGAACAATGTCCCCTAACCACCAATGCCATCCACAAAATCAAATAGAAACTAAGCAACATAAATACATTTACCATCAATCAATTAATCAATTTCCTAAACCAATAACAATACAATCCTAATCAATTATACAATTCACTATTCTATTCCTAAAGCCAAACCATTGCCAAATAAATTCTAAGTCAAAGTAACCACCATCATTCCAATTTAACTACCAGAAATAAACCATTAAAAATTACATGTTACTAAATACAAATTACATTACACACACCAATGTATAAATAAAGCTGCTAAATACATTTGTAATACATGAAAAGAACATAAACATTAGCAAAACAATCAATTATTATCCCTGTATGTATAGCCATATAGATAGATATACATAACATACAGGGGCAATAATAGAGCATAAAAAACAATGCATTTACATCCAAAAATCACATAGAATACACCCATTCTGTGTCCCTGAATGTATGTATATACATAGGGACATAGATCAATTC
The DNA here is from genome assembly GCF_040206685.1 of Ascaphus truei. NCBI lineage: Eukaryota > Metazoa > Chordata > Amphibia > Anura > Ascaphidae > Ascaphus > Ascaphus truei. Next base: position 484,246,919 of record NC_134483.1, read on the forward strand.
AGGGGCATTAAATGGAAAATAAAAAATAAAACACATGAATAAAAAATCAAAAAACCCTGTAAAAGTTAAAATAATAAACTTTTCTTTTGTTTACTTACCATTAGATGCCCACTCACCGAAATCCAGGGGACCCGGAAGCACTGGAACCAATCCAAAGGTAACCATAAAATAATAAACCCTTACAATCCACAACGGTGTCTTCTTTCTTCTATTTGTAATCCTTTCCGTCAATCTTGGGGTTTCTTTTCTTCTTTGGGGTCTTCTCTGTCTTCTTCCATCTTCTTACGCCACGCCCTTCTTATCTTCTTAGGAGGGGAGGTCTTCCCTCCTCGGCATCTGGCTTCAAAATGAGACGACATAGGCTTTTATAGGCCTACGACGTCACATTTTGGTCAAATGTTTCCCACGGCCCTGATTAGGCCGTGAAAAACATGTGATTTGGTAAAAAAAAATAAAAAAATGATGACGACATTTAAAGGCAATGACGCCAGCCAATCAGAATGGCTGAGCTTCAATTGCCTTTAAGATGACGTCATCAAAACAAAGATGGCCGGCGACACATGACGCACTCTGATTGGCTGAAGCAAAGCCTCTGTCACATGGTCTACCAGAGCCAATCAGAGTTGGGATTTCGTTCCCACGCTCTGATTGGCTACCGTACCATGTGTCTGACGGAAAGGATTACAAATAGAAGAAAGAAGACACCGTTGTGGATTGTAAGGGTTTATTATGTTATGGTTACCTTTGGATTGGTTCCAGTGCTTTCGGGTCCCCTGAGGTCTGTGAGGTGACCTGTCAGGGCCACCGGGGACTCCCGTGGGCCTGGGGTATTAACCCTGTATATAAAATAATAAAACATGTATTTATGGGGGGGGCATAGGGGGTGGATTATGTATCGAAAATATATAATGATGTTTATTGTGTGGCTGTGTATTGTTTTTCTTGTGGGTACTGGGGGTGGTGGAAGGGGGTATTGGCCCCATGGGTATGTGGGTAGGCCTCCGCCTGGGTTAGTGGGTGAGGGTGGGTTAACCCCTTAATGACTGTAGCGGTTAATGACCGCTAAGGTGATTAAGGGTTTAGGGGCTATTTTTATTCTTGTGTATGTTTGGCAGCACCTGAGGGACATTGGCAGGATAAAGATGAGGATGAAGACGGCCTTCATCGTGTGTGCCTGGAAAAGGTAAGTGTAATATGTATTTACTGTATTTATTGTAATTTATATGTGTGTAAAATGGGCAAATGCATAATTATCCATATGTGGATAATAGTAAATTTGCCCATTACTGTATTGTATGTGTTAGAGGGGTGTATTTAGTTATACAGTACTGTAAATATTGTTTATTATTTTTGTAGGCACAACATTGGTACCGCAGGCACGCTGGTACCCCGGGATGGCCGCGGGTACCCCAGGATGGCCGCGGGGACCCCTGGACTCCCGCGGGGACCCTTGCACTCCCGCGGGGACCCCAGCTTGGTGAGCCGGGGCCCCCCGGACTCCCGCGGGGTCAGCCGGGGACACCCGCACTAGCCCCGGCCTCCCTCAGGGACCCCCGAAGGGTCAGCTGGGGACACCCACTGGCTTGTTGTATGGGTGTTGCATCTGCAAAAATGTAAACAAAGAAATTTTTCTAAGTCCAGCTTTTTTTGCGGCTACCTTGAGCTGACGTGTTTTCTTGAACGCAACTTTCGCGTACGCTAAGGTTGCGTAGCTTAGTGCATCCCGCATAAGAGCAGAATTGAACGCAAACAAGGTAACTGACGAGCAAAGTTGGACTTGCCCAGAAAAAAGTCAGTTTTAGAACACAAAGTGCCTGTTTGCATGTCTCTGTGAATTGCGTTCAGCGCAACATCACTTTCTAAGAGCACTTTGCGTTCTAAAAAGGACTTATCGGAGCTTAGTGCATGACCCCCATATTCTTCTGATGGAGGGGGTGCGCTTGGTGATGGAAGGCTGAAAGTCCCATCCATCCCATCCATGCCACCCTCCTGCTCCTGTGGCCGACATACAGGGCAGGAACACCAAGCCAATTTTGTATCCCCGCTATGTCTGTCTCTATCTTCTCCATGCGCTTATCCATCGTCTCCATCCGGTGATCCATCATCTCCATCCATTGATCCATATTTAGCATGGTCTCTAAAAGAAGTTATATCTTTACCAGCATACAGTTCTCAGGGATATCGACACTTAACCCATTTAGCATGCGGTCTAACGAGCTGGATCTTGTGCATGGGGTGCTGTGGACATCTGAGTGGATGGGTGCTGGAGCGGATGAGATACCTGTAGTGGTTCCCTGGATAGAAGCGGCAGCATCGTCGAGGAGTGCACAATAAGGTGTCCTGGGGCTTCCCTGGAGAGATGCGGCAGCGTCGTCGAGTGCAGGAGAAGGTGAAATGTGGGTTCCCGGGAGAGCAGCACCAGCGTGGAGTGCAGGAGAAGGTGTCCTGGAGGTTCCCGGGAGAGAAATGGCAGCGTCGTCGAGGAGTGCAGGAGAAGGTGAAATGTGGGTTCCCGGGAGAGCAGCACCAGCGTGGAGTGCAGGAGAAGGTGTCCTGGAGGTTCCTGGAAGAGAAACGGCAGCGTCGTCGCGGAGTGCACGAGAATGTGTCCTGGCGGTTCGATGGGTTGGCTTCCATTTGTTTTGCTTTAAGGATATATCAGCCAATGTCTTCTTGACATAAAAAGGCTTCTTAAAAGCCTTAGCCTTTGGGGTCGTCAGGAGGTTTTCTTTATTAGCCTTAGCCTGTCGCTTTGGCCTTGGCTTGGAAACAGCTCCCGCCTTTCGCTTTTTCGGCACGGCAGAAACAAACGGATTCGTGCGTCCGTAGAATTGGGGTTGATCCATGGGAGTAGATGGCATAATGCAGTATCTGGACAAGGGCAAGTTCAGATACAGATCATCGAGTGGTAGGCAATGCAATGTGTGTCACCTTGTATGCATGGCGACGAGGTGCAGGTGTTAAAAGTGGGCGTACTCTAATGTGACTCATTAAAGTATAAATACACCATCCATTTTGTGGATTCACTGCACATTGAATACACATCGACTAAACATCGAATATGCATTATTGTGCTTGTATTTCTTTCTACACGCAGCGATGCCTGTTAAAACGATTTCTATGTATCTCAGCATGAGAATAAAGGAGATCTACACAAGAGGACAACGAATTGCAGATATTCAACGCTGGTTAAGTACTTCAGGCCTCGTTGTACCAGCAGCCACCGTGAGCTATCATGCTAATGGTAAGACCAAAAAAGTCACGAGGACAGCAACGGTAACTACCACGTAAATACACGTAATGTAAAGTATTTTGAATATGTTTTCTTTACCGTGCAGTACTGCAATAGCACTTTTATTGTTTAGATGGCTTATTGTTTTTAGCAGAACCATTTTCCTAGCAATTATTAGATACTGTATACTGTACTGTACAATTTGTTTTTGTGTTGCACCTCCTTCCTCAATGATCATAATTGCATTCTTGCATTCTTATAATATATTCTATTTCAAAGTGAGTTGCACCTCTTTCCTTATTTATAACTCACTTCATTATTACTCATTATGAATCACGCACTCACAACCCCCCATTTCAGTACACTGTAAACAGTATGACACACACACCTAAAGTACCAGTATATTTATATAAATATATTATATACAGTATATATCTATTATAATTGTTATCGATGTATATTTATATGACTATATTACTGTATATATATATATATATATATATATATATATATATATATATACAGTGTTCGACAAACCTATACATTTGCTCGCCCCGGGCGAGTGGATTTAACATCGTGGCGAGCTCCTATTGGCCCAAGCAGCATACGTTTGATACTAGGTGGCGAGTAGATTTTTTTGTGTGGCGAGTAGATTTTTTGGTGATTTGTCAACCACTGTATATATATATATATATATATAAATATATATATATATATACATATATATATATATATATATATATATGAACAGTTATAAAGACAGCGCCCCTTTTTCAGTACACCCAAATTGCTGCCACTCCGGTGACGTGTGCCAAAATGTTGCACCAAATATCAATAGTGATTATGATGTTTGCATGAACCAACTAGTGCTTGTCTATTACTAATTGATTATTAATATATATAAAAACAACATAAATCAAACAAAAAATGATGGAAAAAATGTGCAAAAATATATGCAGATAAAAATAATCTGTTGAACATAAAAAATAGCATAAAAATACAAAAATTAGAACTATAAAAATTGATACTTAAGTCCAAATAAAGTCCATGAGTAAATACAACAAAGGTCCAGGCTGCTTCTTCTTGGGTTCACCAAGTTCCCATAGTACCTATTAGAAAAAAGAAAAGAGAAAAAGCGCCCGATCCTTGTGTAAAATCAGATTGACATTTTAATAAACCATGGACAAGACAATTGCACACTTACAATTAGTCTGATTAAAATAAGCATTTCATGGGACCTGCCCATGCACCAAACGAAGACTTCACAGTCACCTCCGCTCTGTAATCTCACGATCAGTTTAGGGACCCAGCAATTGAGAACGCCGTTTTCTCCAAGGTGTGTATATAACAGACATCCGTCAGGAGCTTCTCAGCAGCGTGCGTCCGCCATTACTCCCACACATGTGGTGCTGGATACCGGAAGGACTTTCCTTGTATTTCCTTGGTCTCTCTCTGGTGCCGAAGGCAGGTCAGCCACCGTAGTTTCAATGCAAACCGTCCCTACGCGTTTCTTCCGCCTTTGCGGATTTCATCAGGGGAACTGATCGTGAGATTACAGAGCGGAGGTGACTGTGAAGTCTTCGTTTGGTGCATGGGCAGGTCCCATAAAATGCTTATTTTAATCAGACTAATTGTAAGTGTGCAATTGTCTTGTCCATGGTTTATTAAAATGTCAATCTGATTTTACACAAGGATCGGGCGCTTTTTCTCTTTTCTTTTTTCTAATATATATATATATATATATATATATATATATATATATGATAACTTATATCGCTGTACATTTATATAACTACAGTATACAGTAGTATATATATATTTAGCCATACGGTAGGCCTGAGCATAAATGATATACTGTATTTGTGGCCTACTGTAATGTATTGTTGTTTTTCCTTTACACTGTAGGGAGACAACTCTTCTGGTTGACTAAATAAGTGAAGAGAATGATGAGAAGAGTGCATTAAGGGTCAAAAACACTCTGCATAAAAATCACAATCTAACCATATCAGAGACCAGCATCAAGAAGATGAGACGCAGAATTGGGTGGAAATATGGACGTGTGAGGTTAGTACTGGACAGTACAGGAGGTGAAAAGTGTGGTTTAATAAACTGTACTGTACATATAAAATTATTCCTGGTCATTACAGAGTTTACCCTATGATAAGGGACGTCAACAAGATCAAGAGAGTGGTCCAGGCACAGGCATGGATCGACAGTGGTGAAACTTTTCAGGATTGCATCTTTACTGACGAGTCTACTGTATCGCTGGAGAGATTTGCAAACTTTGCATTCCACAAAAAAGGACGCATATCTATGAAGCCACGTCAAAAACACCCAATGAAGATGCATGTGTGGGGTTCCATCTCTAGGCGTGGACCAGGATGCATTGTCATCTTTGATGGTAAAATAATGCACAAAGTCACATGCTGTAGCCTTATGCACTGTACTGTACTACTGTACTGTGCATTATTTTGAGCACTTTTCTTTTCTTGTTACAGGAATCATGAATAAAGTTTTTTTTTCCAAGAAAAAATAGTGCCTGAGATTGTGGAATACATCACACGTGAATTCCCAGATGGTCACCGTTTCTACCAGGACAACGATCCCAAACACACCTCGTCCAATGCGCATATTCTAGCCTGCGGTATCAACTGGGTGAAGACGCCAGCGGAGTAAGTACTTTAACCGTGTCTCATTTTTTCACACTGTTAACTGTGTATCTCTTTAACTAATTCTCCTTCCCCCCCCCCTCCCAATGACAGATCGCCAGACTTCAATTCTATCGAAATGGTCTGGCATCAGCTGAAGGATCATATCCGAAAAGTGGTGAAACCCTCAAAAAAGAATGAGTTGGTGAATGTCATACTGAGTTTTTGGAATGATGTAATAAATATATCGACCATATTGCGACTGTGTGGCCCATTGTCATAGAGCTTAATGGGCATGCATCAGGAAGGTAGTATGGTTCAGTACTGTACTGTAGTATGGTAAGTACAGGCACAATTAGAAACTTATGGTGTACCCCCGCTTCAGCTTGGATATATTACAGAGGGAGTGGTGCTGCAAGGGGCATGTAACTTAGTACACACAAATAGACAGACAGAGCCCCTGGTGGTAGCACTCTATTCCAAAATGATATGGTGATTCTTTAAAATAACTTTATTAATGACAATAACGTTAAAATATTGGGGTCTAAAACAAAGATTAAATATACCAAGTGTGTGCGTCTCTATTGGATAGATGTGTCCAGAAGAGTGTACATAATTGGGTTAATGTCCAGTGTTTGGGTAGTTCACTGGCCCTAGTGTTCCTCGTGTAGAGTGAATTGACTAGAGTACTATTGGATTGTCAGCAGTTTGGGCCACACATGCAGTGCCCCAGTAAAATATACTAGTTGGTGCTCTTAAGTATGGGACCTATGCTGTGCTATTGCGTGATGGCAGCTAAAGCATATTAAAGTTGTTGTATTGAACGAAACTTGGTCAAAGTGCACCTATTATATGTTCCCGTCACACCCTATACAATAGATGGTATGTTGAATAGGGTGTATGGTGCTTGGTACATGAACATCTATAGCTGTTGATGTCTGAGGTAGCTGTATACTAGTATTGATGAAACTTGTACTGGTGTATAATATGGCACTGCTATAACTCTGTTCTAGATAGATACCAAGTTAATAGCTGAGTAGTGTACCTTTTGGGGTTGTATCGTATCGTGCAAGAATCCACTACAGTCAATGCCAGTAGTTCAAGTACTACAAGAAACCGTGGGCAATGGTACAGTAAAGGCTGAACACAGCTTGCAAGAAAGCGTGCTCGGCACTCCACACGAGCACAAGGAGCAGAGCTACAGGGTTTGATAACTGTCTTCATACAGGGTTTGATTACTGTCTTCATTTGCTATTGCCATTAACCTTTCATTGACTGTTGTGGACTCCTGGTGCTTCTTTGCAAGCTGCTTTCTTGCAAGCTGTGTTCAGCCTTTACTTTACCATTGCCCACGGTTTCTTGTAGTACTTGAACTACTGGCATTGACTGTAGTGGATTCTTGCTGCCCTGCTATTAGCTGTTTAGCTGTATTTAGCCTACACTGTATGTTTGCTATCTATTTTCAGGGGTGTCTGATTTGACCAGTTATAGGGGAAGGGAGGCTTAGGGAAGTACCTCTGGGACCTTTTGGACCAGGGGGAATGGGCCAGATGAAGAGGTAGTTCCTCGAAACGTCGCCCCCCTAGCATACTTGCCGTTCTCCGTTTTTTGAGAATATTCCTTGTGTTTCATGTTTTTTCCCCTTTTCCTTTCCCCCCACCCCTCACTTTGTGACATGCCCATTTGTGATACTGGTTTCTGCAAACACATTTGATTTATTTCTGGTTTGTTTTATTATTAAATGTTTATTCTGCATTACAACTTTTTTCATCATTTAGCTATTAGACAGTGAGTGCTGGTACTTACGCAGATTTGTTATTTCTATTTGAGGTTCTAATTAACATTTTTTGCACATATTAGACTGATTAATCAGGGCTATCAAATGATATAAAAAGTTGTGTTAGCAATACTGTTGGAGCAAACTGACATCTGCATGCACAAATGTGCAATAATATATAGAGTTGTATGTAACACCTGAATTGAAATAATCTGATTCGGTTTACATCATTCTCCCTTTTTACATTTTCATGATCAAATATCACAAACGATAAATTACCTCAGCACTCATAATATTGCTGTATAAAATATAATATGATTAGTTACTTCATAAATCCTAATCTTGCTGAATAAAATGCCACATAAATGATAACCTACCTCACAAATCCTCCTTTGACTTTATGAGGTGGTTTGTGATTGATAATTTACCTTACTTGTCCCTTGATGTCACTTGAAGCTTTCTGACTGACAGAACTGCTGCTTCCTACATTTATTAAAAAGTTTAGGTTTTCTAGGAATGCATACAATACTGTTCAGTACATAAATACTATACTGTTACTTAAAAATGCAATGCTTAAAATAGTATTTTCTACTTCTAAACATTTAAAAACAGTATGATACACATCACCGTAAACTATTGTGGCAGGAGGGTAAATACCCATCGGCCCTTTCAGATTAATTGTGCTATGGACCAATGCCACATCTGCAAAATAAAAATTGAGTTGCTTAAGATCCTGCACATACAAGTTATGGTTCCAGCTCTCCCACATTTCCTCTTTTAGGAATCTCTCTTATAGTCTCACACGTGAATTGAATTATTGTGTGTTACTGTACAGTACATTGTTTATCACTACATTAAAAATGGATGACAAATGTACAGAACTGCAGTCACCCAGTGAGATGGAGGAAAGGAGGTGCAGCCCCAAGTACACATCATTTTAGTTATTACATGTTAATCATGTGAGATATGTGAGGATCTATCTATTCATATGAATATCTAACTGAAAACATAGCATACAAAAAGTGCTAATACTAATCGGTACCTCTATGTAGATTAAGTAACAACAATGCTAACTCTTAGTTCAAAACAAATATAATGAATGGTGACTAAATAAATGTCCAAAAAATTAGTCTCTTGGTTAGAACAATGTCCTGCAGCCTCAAAAACTTGGGTTTCTCTCAAACAAACTAAATGGAACAGTACTTGGGTTAGATTCTCTTGGGCTGAGGATGTTGATCCAGATGATATGTGGAAACAAGAAAAAGGAACACACCTGTATAGGGTAATACTTTCTAATACTGTATATGGCACAACACTCTCGTTAAACCAATGCAGTTTAAACTTACACTTTATCTGTCTTGAGCTTCATGCATAAACTGCACATAATACGGGATTCTGTGGTCATTCAGACAGGTCCCTGACCCAGATCCACATCTCAGGAAAGGAAACAAAGAACAAAACAAAGCACATTGCACAGTCTGTCTGTTCTTAAATGAAGGCACAAAATCAATGCAGATGAATCCTCACATTTGGGGTGTCTTGTTTAAAAGCATATGTGTATTGGTGATACTTCCTCTGCAGATTGTTAATCCTTAATACTGTAAATCAATTGTATATTTTCTCCTTGGATAGATTACCCACAGGGTTATTATTAGGGAAGTCAAGGCTATGCAGGTAAAACATGAACCCTTTATTATAAACAAAAAATACAAACCAGGCTTGGAACCACTGAATGGAATAAACCAGTACTTATACTAGTGCTGACGCTCAAATGTCTGGGGAGGGGGGGGTATTCCAGCTGGGACTCAGCAGCTCTTCTACACACAGTATCTCACTGCGAGTGTGTGTGAAGCAGTCTCCTGCTGGTCCTGGGCTGATGATGACACCAGTGCAGCTCAGTTGATCAGTTCCCACTCCTGCCTTCTCCTCCCTCATACTTTACCCTATGCATTTTGTAGCACTAACTTAGTCACTTTGTCAAGGGTATTGGTCTACAGTATGATGATCCCTGGAGAGCTTTTTTATAGGCAGAAATCTAATTAAACTCTCGATGGTCTGGTGAACCAATACTTAAATGGAATAGCAATATTGTAATAGATTAAGACACAAAACAGCGGTACAATACATAAATATGTATCAAAATATATAAAAAGTATCAACACTTCTCACAGGCATAGTTTAGCAAACTTGAACATTATTAAAAGATATTGTAGCAATTATATTAGCATTCTCCCTCTGTCAGATAGATATTTATAAAGTCAGTTTTATAGTTTCAATAAGGGTAAAGGAACTGGTGCTTCCATTTTATAGTTTCAATAAGAGATATCTTCATTTTGGCTACAGGCTATCAATTTAATGCTCAGGTTATGAAATCCAAAACTAATAACCTAACCAAAGGTGAAAGAGAAATGCTTCAAATGCTTAAAAATAATAAACAATTGATCATCAAAAATGCAGACAAGGGAGGGGCGGTGGTGGTGCAGCATAGGAGCGACTACCACAAGGAGGCTTTACGCCAACTTGTGGATACTTGCTCCTATACTGTATTGCACTCTGACCTCACCCTCTCATTCATGTCCGACCTTAGGGAAATCTTTGAGGAAGGAAAAACCTTGGGAGTACTTCATGAGAACGAGATCGATTTTTTGTACAATTCTCACCTGTCCACGGCCATGTTCCACAATCTCACAACGATCCATAAGATGCTGGTCTCCCCTCCTGGGAGGCCCATTATATCCAGCATTGGATATTTGGGAGATGGTCTGACACGGTACATGGACCCCTTTTTGCAACCCCTGGCTGGTTCTCTCCCCTCCAACATTTTGGACAGTGGGGATCTTATTAATCAAATTAAAAATGTTTAATGGAAACGGAATTACTTTTGGGTTTCAATGGATGTAACTTCATTGTACAAAATTATTGAACATTCTTTGGGGGTGGAAGATGTACAGTATTTCCTGGAACTTTCTGACATCACTTTCACAAATCACTTTTATTTTAGATTCTATTTACTTTCTTTTAACACATAATTATTTTCTTTTGATGGTGTTCACTATCTCCAAACACGTGGAACGGCAATGGGTACCATATGTAAAAAACACAGACCTCTTTGATGAATAAAATATATCTATATTAGGCTACAAGCCGCTATCCTTACTTACAGGTAAATAATTTGTAGTGCAGCAGCAGAGAGATGCAGGGGTGAGTTTCACCACAATATAGAACAAAGTCTCATCAATAAGACTGTACACAGAACATAGTATGTAAATACAGTTCTTGTTTGGAACCTGTCGTGTTTTACTGTTATTCCTCTGTGTGGTAATTGTATTGTATTGTATGTCTTTATTTATATAGCGCCATTAGTGTACATAGCGCTTCACAGTAGTAATACATGTGGTAATCAAATAAATAACAGATAATATAAATAACAGATCATGGGAATAAGTGCTTTAGACATAAAAGTAACATTTCGGAAGAGGAGTCCCTGCCCCGAGGAGCTTACAGTCTAATTGGTAGGTAGGGAGAACGTACAGAGACAGTAGGAGGGAGTTCTGGTAAGTGCATCTGCAGGGGGCCAAGCATTATGTATCGTGTTTAGAATATCCACAGTGCTATTCATATGCTTCTTTAAGCAAGTGTGTCTTAAGGTGGGTCTTAAAGGTGGATAGAGAGGGTAATCGTCAGGGGTGCACGGTAGGATCCACATCTGGAAAGTGCTGCAGTCGCCCGCAATCACAGATCTCCCCACGCTGGGATCCACTAGTATCTTCCCGGTGCTTGCTCCCACAACTGACTTCCTGTGTCTGATGTCACCACCTCAGTTCTGGCTGTGTGCCAGTAAAAGAAACTCACAGTCTCTGCAAGACTCTGTTTGCAATGTTATAGCACCACCTACAGTAGTGACCCAGCTAGTTTTGTTTTCTCTTAAAGCTTCGTCAGGGGAGTGGCTGTAATTCCTGCTCATACTTTTATACCCCCAGTACTGCTGAACATAATTAGCTAATTCGCAGCATATAAATTGATATATATTGAATATAAAGTGCAAGTTATGACAAACATACTCATTTTATACATATAAACAGCTGTACTGGAGCATATATAAAATATTTAAGGTCAACTAGTTGATATCTTAACATATTATTACAAACAATATTAACATTTATTAAACTTTGAAATATAAAATTAAAATTACCTAGAAATAAATCATTAAAACTTAAAGGAATGTGACAATATCTACATGTTCATTCAGGCAATTGGGCACTCTTGCATGTAAATTATATATAAATTGCTAAACCACAACTAATGTTCCAGTACTCACTAACTATAATGAAACCGTAAACCAGGGTATATGCCAAAAAATGAAAAATTGAATGCAAGCACAAGACAATAATATATAGGGAGAGATGTTAATGTGCAAATGGACCCTAAATATAGGTGGTGTAGGGAAAAAACAGGGAAAGAGAGTGAGAGAGAGGGTGGATAGGGGATGGGGAAAATAGGGGGAAGAACTGGGGAGGAGGGTAGTAGGGGGGCAATGTTTTGGGTTGATGACCCCTTCCTCAGGCCCGTTTCCTCAGGTCCAAATAAACCACAAGGTACTTCCCTGAACCCTGTGTTCCCAACCAACTGAGCAAACCTCAACAGTAATGATAATACAGAAATCAATATAACAGAGTATCATCTCAGTAACAATAGTCCAGAGATGGCAAGAGTACAAGTGCTGTGTAGCAAATAAATTGAACGTCAAACCATCTATCACGCTCTCTCTCCTACTCCTATCTATATTTAGGGTCCATTTACACATTACCCACTTGTTTGACATCTCTCCAAGTATATTATTGTCTTGTACTTGCATTAAATTTTTCATTTTTTGGCATACCCTGGTTTACAGTTTCCTTATAGTCAGTGAGTGCTGGAACATTAGTTGTGGTTTGGTTATTGATTTAGGGGGAGTTTGGGTCCTCCTTGTTCCTGTTGCACCCTGCACATAGTCATTATATTTCGCTTTTTTTTCCTGAGTGCTGTCTATCACTTTTTGCTCTATAAATCCATTGCTGTTCTTTCTGCATTCATTTCTTATTGCGGTCAATTGCTGGCAATGGGTACCTGCTTTGCCCCCTCCTATGCTAATATTTTCATGGGCTTGTGGGAGTCGTTCCACGTGCTTGGAGATAGGAACCCATATAGAGATCACATTATCGTTTATCGTCGTTTTATTGATGATCTTATTTTCATTTGGGAGGGTGATGTCACATCACTTTTATCGTTGATAGGTATATTAAATATTAACGATTATCACCTTCACGTATACTTATGATTATCAGCAACTACACTACTTAGATCTATTGTTATACATAGACTTATCTCTTAAGATAGACACTAATATTTTAAGAAAAGAAAATTCCAGGGATACCTATTTGAGAGCAGACAGCTGCTACCCTAGGACGCTTATTAAAGCAATACCTAATGGTCAATTCATGAAAGCTAAAAGAAACAGCTTGAGTTAAGAAGATTTTCAAAAACAATCCAAAGATCTTTATGAAAGATTCCTAGATAGGGGTTACAAGTCTGAGGATTTGTTGCAACTTGGGGGGAGGTAAGTGGTTTGGAAAGAGAATCGATATTAATTAGAAAACCGCAGAGGGCATCTACTTTCCAGGGCCCATTATTCATTACCCGGTTTAGCCGGCAGGCTAACCAAATAAAACAAATTGTGAGAAAACATTGGGATCTTCTGCGCCTGGATCCCGTTTTGGGACCAGGATTACAGGCTGGCCCTAATGTGGTTTTCAGGATGGCTAAAACTATTTCTAATTCTTTGTCACTGTGGTGGTGGTACCCAGGCCAATAATAAAGTTATTATGCCTAGCAGGGTGCCCTTAAGCCATATTGTGGAGTTTGAAATGACAGCTCTGCAACCCAGTTATGGCATGTGCACTGTATTTCAATAAAGATGTACAGTATGTGTGCGTTTTACTGTTCCAGGAGTGCTAACCAGCAGAGATTCACAGGGCATGAGTTTCAGGGATGATTTTGCGGTAAAATTTTGTCAGGGTGTGTTTGGGTAGAGGGGGGCAAGACTTGCTGGTTACCCCAAAACATGTACCCAGGAATTCTACCAGATTCCTGAGGACATGAAGACACAGACCACCAGACAAAATCTTCCCTAGGGAGCAGTTAGCGGCTCATTGCCAGATCTCCCTGCTTCAGCACAGACCAGTGGAAAGTGATATATATTCGCAGAAAACTTAGTAGGTGATCACTGAAAATTCAGTGAGGTGAATATAACACTTAATAAAATTAATATAAAGTGCACATATAATATATTACACATAAACAATGTGAAAACCAAAATGTGAATATTAAATTTTAACCCCCTGCTCAAACCCTCTGGTGGGATTTGTCTTCACTTGTCCCAAAATGTTGCAGTAGATTCACAGATTCCAGGGGGAGCATAGAGAAAAAAACACAAAGGCACAGAAAATCTAAGTGCAGGAGAAATGAAGTATAGACAGATATCAGATCCAATCTTGGCTCACATAGAAGGTCTACTTACAAACTGTAAGAGTTTCAACAGCAGTTTGTAATCAAGGCTTTGGCAGTCTATCCAAGGTAAGTGTCAGGTCAGCGTCATCAGAGGAAAAACAACCTCAGTTCTCAAGGAATGTGGCTCCAATGCAGAGAGAGAGGAAACAGCTTCATAGCACAGATCAACCAGGTTTAAAAAGTTTTAATCTAAATATAAAAGTTTGCACTTACAATATATAAGTAAAAAAACATGTCTCGCGGAGACGCGACGGAGCAGGGGCTGGAGACAGACAGAGATTTATCGGTGGCTGCAGGACAGTGAGCTGGCATGCTGAGCGGTCTCTCCTGTAGTGGCAGGGAACACTGCAGACAGCCTTAAGAGAGCCACGGACATTCACTGCAGAGCTAAGGATTTGTATTCATTACTGCTTTATTTACCTTATGTGTTTCTCATGCTAGTTGATACACAGTGAGCTTAGGTGCTACTGCATAGTGATTCATCATTAATTGCTGCTGTCTCCTTTCAGTCTGCCCATACTATCTGCATTTTGGATACAGTTTAGTCAGTGTTTTAGGTTATCACCCTTAGGTGATAGGGTGACTGTACAGACCAGGTTTAGTCAGGTTCACTCACCTTACTTCAGTGGAGAGCTATATAGGTAGGAGGTGTATTCATTAGGGAAGTACCATAGACTGTTATAGTCTGTGGGAACGGGCTTGAGAAAGGGGCTCTGTAGGCTCCGAAACGTTGCCCCCTATATCACCTCAATTTATTCTTGTGTACTGTGCTTTGTTGTTGTTTTTTTGTTACGTTTCCCTTTGTTTTCCCTTCTTCCCTACTCTCCCTTCATTGTTGTTAGCTTGTTCCATGAGATGTACTCTCCTTGCCTGTGCTGAGATTGACTTTGTAGCTGATTTATTCACAAATAAGGAAGTTCAAAAAGAAGTGAAAAAGTGGAGACCACCTACTGCTTCTGATTCCTGCTTTTGATCTACGTTGGAAAAGAGGATATCATCTATCTAAGACTGCACATCTCAACACTTAACTATTGCTGTGATGCTGCCTTTATTTTTTATATTTGCTGCAACCTCACTTATTTTCAATTTATGCACTTCCTTCCACCAGTCTCCTTATGTCGCTAACTCTATTCATATATCTCCATCTCTCCTTTCTGCCCCACTTCTCAGTTCACATGAACTCCTTTCTTACCTGCGTCCTCTGTCACCACACAACTATACACCCTGCACTAAAACACACCCCTATAAATCATCCTCACACATCCTCTTTCTATCCATGATTCTCCTCCTTGCTTCTGGGGATATCTCTCCCAATCCTGGTCCCTGCCTTATTTCTACTTGCTCTCGTCCTCGCCTCCCACATACAACTTCTACTCCTTCTGGTGTTAACCCCTCCAACCTCATACCCATCCCCTGCCACCCTCCCTCCTCTCTCCCTTTCTCCTGTGCCCTTTGGAATGCTCGCTCCCTCTCTAACAAGTTCCTCTCTGTGCATGACTTCTTTCTCTCTCACTCCCTGCTTCTCTTTGCTATAACTGAGACCTGGCTCACTCAGTCTGACTCTGCTCTGGAAGCTGCCCTCTCTTATGGTGGCCTTTCCTTCTCCCACACTCCGCGCCCTGATGGCAGGGATGGAGGTGTGGGACTCCTGCTCTCCTTTCTCTGCCGTTACCGAACTCTTCCTATTCCCCCCTCTCTTGCCTTTCCCTCCTTTGAGGTTCACACTGTCCAGATCTTCTCTCCTCTCCCTGTTCATGTGGCGGTCATCTATCGCCCACCTACCTCTACTCACCCCCCTTCTGCCTTTCTCTCTCACTTTGAATCCTGGCTCTCTTTCTTCCTCTCCTCAGACTCCCCTGTTCTTCTTCTTGGGGACTTCAATTGCCACATTGATGACCCCTCTCTCCCTTGGGCTTCCCGCTTTCTTTCTCTAACCTCTTCTTTTGGCCTTCAACAGTGGACTGCAGCCAGCACCCACAAGGATGGCCACTACTTAGACCTGGTTTTCACTAAAAACTTCTCTCTCTCTGATTTCTCCATTTCCCCTTTTCCTCTCTCTGACCATCACCTCATCTCATTCTCTCTATCTCGCTTCTCCCCTTCTCCACCTCCATCTACCCCCCGGTTCTGCAGAAACCTGCGCTCTATTCACTTACCTGACTTTGAGTCCATGTTACACTCCTCCCTCTTCTCTCTAAGCTCTGCTACAGACCCTGACAAACTGGTCAGGAACTACAACTCTGCCTTGTTCTCCTCTCTTGATCTACATGCCCCGCTTTCTCTCTGCCGCACTCGCCCTTTTAACCCTAGACCCTGGTTAAATTCCCATACGCGCATGCTGCGTTCCTCCACTCGTTTCTCTGAACGCCTCTGGAGAAAATCTCATACTATCGCAGACTTCCTTCACTACAAATTTATGCTATCCTGTTTCAACTCTGCCCTCTCGCAAGCTAAACAAGCCTACTTTTCTTCACTAATCAACATGCACAAGTCTAACCCACGCCGACTGTTCTCTGTCTTTGATACTCTACTCAAACCACCCTCAGCTGCCTCTCCTTCCTCCATCTCTGCTCAGGACTTTGCTGACTATTTTAAGGAAAAGGTGGAATCCACACGGCAGAACATCCCCTCTGTTTCTTCCTCCTATCCTACACCTCTTCCTAACTCTCCTCCTGCCTTCCTTGACTCTTTTTCCACTGTCTCAGAGGAAGATGTGTCGCTGTTGATCGCCTCTTCTCCCTCTACCACTTGCCCTCTTGAACCCATTCCCTCCCATCTCCTCAAACCTTTTGCTCCTACTATAATCCCTACGCTCACGCACATTTTTAACTCCTCCCTCTGCTCTGGAACCTTTCCATCCTCCTTCAAACATGCAACAGTCATACAATCACTCAAAAACAGCAAGCTTGACCCTACCTGTCTTTCTAACTATCGGCCTGTCTCCCTCCTGCCTTTTACCTCTAAACTCCTTGAACGTCTTGTATTCGCTCGCTTGCTCCATTTTCTCAACACCTATTCTCTCCTAGACCCTCTACAATCTGGCTTTCGCACTGCTCACTCCACGGAAACAGCCCTCACTAAAATAACTGACGACCTCCATGCTGCCAAAGACAGAGGTCATTACACTCTGCTCATATTACTCGACCTCTCTGCAGCATTTGACAACGTGGACCACCCTCTTCTCCTTCACATTCTCCATACTTTTGGCATTCAGAACAAAGCTCTATCCTGGATCTCATCCTACCTCTCCCATCGTACTTTCAGTGTCTCTTCTGCTCATACCTCCTCCTCCTCTATTGATCTCTCTGTGGGGGTACCCCAGGGCTCTGTCCTGGGACCTCTTCTCTTTTCTCTGTATACACTCTCTCTAGGTGACCTAATAACATCTTTTGGGTTTAATTATCACCTCTATGCTGACGACACACAAATATATTTCTCAACACCCGACCTTACACCTGCTGTACAAACCAAAGTTTCTGAATGTCTCTCTGCTATATCATCCTGGATGGCCCTCTGCCGCCTTAAACTCAACATGGCTAAAACAGAGCTCCTCATACTTCCTCCCAAACCTGGCCCTACTACCGCCTTCCACATTACTGTTGGAACTACGATCATTCACCCAGTAGCCCAAGCACGCTGCCTTGGGGTCACACTCGACTCCTCTCTCACATTTGCCCCTCACATTCAAAACATTTCTAAAACCTGTCGCTTTTTCCTCAGCAATATAACAAAGATACGCCCTTTCCTCTGTTGCTCGACTGCTAAAACTCTGACTCAGGCCCTCATTCTCTCCCATCTTGATTACTGTAACCTCCTGCTGTCCGGCCTTCCTGCCTCTCACCTGTCTCCCCTACAATCTATCCTTAACACTGCTGCCAGAATCACTCTACTCTTTCCTAGATCTGTCTCAGCATCTCCGCTCATGAAATCCCTCTCCTGGCTTCCGATCAAATCCCGCATCTCACACTCCATTCTTCTCCTCACTTTTAAAGCTTTACACTCTTCTGCCCCTCCTTACATCTCAGCCCTAATTTCTCGTTATGCACCATCCAGACTCTTGCGTTCTTCTCAAGGATGTCTTCTTTCTACCCCCATTGTATCTAAAGCCCTCTCCCGCCTTAAACCTTTTTCATTGACTGCCCCTCACCTCTGGAATACCCTTCCCCTCAGTACCCGACTAGCACCCTCTCTATCCACCTTTAAGACCCACCTTAAGACACACTTGCTTAAAGAAGCATATGAATAGCACTGTGGCAATTCTGAACACATGGCACATAAAGCTTGACCCCCTGCAGATGCACTTACCAGAACTCCCTCCTACTGTCTCTGTACGTTCTCCCTACCTACCAATTAGACTGTAAGCTCCTCGGAGCAGGGACTCCTCTTCCTTAATGTCTAAAGCACTTATTCCCATGATCTGTTATTTATATTATCTGTTATTTATTGGATTACCACATGTATTACTGCTGTGAAGCGCTATGTACATTAATGGCGCTATATAAATAAAGACATACAATACAATACAATACAAATATATCATTAGATTCTATTTTTGACAAATGTGTCTGCTTTTCCTCATTTGTGTGCTGGGGGCCTTTTGTATATACTATTGTAGTGTGACATGCCCGTTTTATGATATGCTTTAGCACTTCTGGTCACACTGAAGCTACTTGACCATCTGTGTTACTGGCATCCTGCCTATAAAAGGGCAGGACTTCCTCCAAAAGATGCCACAGCATGGCTTAAGTTTGTTCCTGTCAGACTCATGCGTTCTGGTTTGTTTGTACTTAGAACAGACGACAGAGAAGCCCAATGCTACATCCAACATGACAAAAATACACAGTAAAATACTTATATATTCTCTTGAAAAAGGGTCATTTAGTTTAACCCTTTGGCTAAAGCGTTGTAAGCTTGCGAGCCACGACAAGGCAGACACCTGTTCGCAAGTCCTATCACTACCAGATAAAATACTAATAAACCTCTATTAGAATTAAAATTCTCATTTACCTCTATTAGGAGGGAGAAGACCACATTGGATCTATATCCAGTAGAATAAATGACCTACTAACTTGGGAAGTGGGGAGGGGCGGGCTTAAAACCTGGGAAGGAGGAGCCACTAACCTCCAACAGCTGAAACAGCTGAGAATAGGTTAACAAAACAGAAAACCCCAGCAAGCTCTTTTTGGGAACACCTGAGCCCCCACAACATATATATATATATTTATAAGTGTCAAAAAGGAGTGCTATTGAGCATGGCATATGTATACAACAGAAGCCTAATGCTACATCCAACGTGACAAAAATACACAGTAAAATACTTATATATTCTCTTGAAAAAGGGTCATTTAGTTGTTGTTTGTACTTAGCCCAGATCCTAGCCTGGGACCCCAAACTTGCATCTCTGCCACTTGCCTCGACCACTGCATGTGACACCTACCTTGTCAATATCCACCTGTCTTGATCCAGGCCTGTGACCCAGACTATCCTATTCTCAATTTAGTACTCTATTTGTCCCATTCTGATGCCTACTTCCTCTATCTGTTATTCCCTGGCTCTATTGTCTCTGAGAGGCAGCAATATGGGAGATGGGTGGAGAAGCAACAGAGTTACTTATCATAGTAGGGGTGGACAATGTATTCTGCCTAGGCCTCTTGTGGTGTTTTATGAAGGAGAAGTTGGTGACCGATGACAAATTCTCCCAAACTTCATGGTTGATTTTTCCGCAAATGTTGTAGAGGATCACTAGTCCCCAGGCATCCTCCACAATTGCCCCTATGCGCCTCTTCAGAAAAAAAGCACTCAATTTGACCACCTCAGAGGAGCTCAACGAAGTATTGCCACACCATGCTCCTCCAGGCAGGGGACTGTGTATCTGTGATGCCTGCGAGATAGGGGAGATGTAAGGAATGCCATGAGGGGAAGCCTGGGAATGTATACCATGACTGACATTTATGAGACTGACATTTATTTACGTTCCTTTTCCTCACCTTCTTCAGGACATGACCCATCACTAAGCTCATCGGAAGTTAAACCAACACCAATGTCACACAATGTTGACCTCCAACTCAGTCTCACAGGAGGGGCACTTGCAGAGCCCCTCAGGCTCTGGCTGCAACCAATCCTAATAAAAAAATATAATCAAATGTATGAAATAATAAAAAAAAGTAAGGGAGTATTGCAAGAAGAGAACTCAATCACTTTACATTTTACAGAAGTGCTTTACAGAAGTGCTTCTAGAGGAGGTTGAAATTGCAGAAGCTGCTGCAGAAGAACTACCTCATCTACCAGCTGCTGCCCCAGCACTGAATTATCTACCATCTTCCTCCCCAGCACTATCTCCTCTGCCAGCTACCTCCCCACAAGTGCCATCTCCCTAACCTGCTGCCGATCTCTCTAGATATCAGTATGATGAGGCACTTCTTAATTATCAACAGGAATTGTTGCAAATGCAGCTTTCTGCATATACTGAAGGACAATAATGAAAGTTTATTTTTGCCAACTGATAGGTCAGAATAACCACCATCATAGAGTTATAATAGACTACTACAAATGTCACTCTCTTAATAGGAGCATTACATGGCCTAAAGCAGGCCTGCACAACTCGTAAAGTGAGAAGGGCCGAACTGCTCCAAGGAAAAAAGATTTGGGCCACACGGGTAAAATCATCATCATCATCATCATGTAAGGAATACGGGGCCCACGTCCCTTGCGGCGTGACCCCTCCTTACCCACTACCAGTACTGCAGCGGCTGCTGCCCCTGCCCCCCGTTGCTACCCATGCCGCCACCCAGTGCATACCTTGAACTCTGCCGTCACCATCTTGGATTCTGGCACTGGTGTTAGACTCTCAGTTGTGCTCCACTACTTCCTGGTCTCTCAGCCACTCACGAGCAGCTCTTCGACACGCTTCCGCCATGCCCCTCGACCGGATTGGTCACTGTCGCTTTAAATATCCTGCTTTGCCTTCACTTCCCGGCCGAGCATAGATCCTTATGGGATGTTACCTGTGTTTCTGCCACGAGCCCTGGCTTGTTCTCTCGTTACGTATCTCTCTGTTTTGTTCCAGTTCATTGTACTCGTCCAGTTTCCTCCAGGCCTGCTACTGCTATGCTGAGTTCCTGGTTCTTAGAGACCTGCTTACTTTTGCGCTGTAACACGAGGTTACTAGTGCTGCCTGGCGTTGTGCCCATTGCGGTCATTCTTCCCTCTGCTAGACCGGCGCCATGGGTCGTGGACGCCACTCCCGCAAACCTCGTTCCCGACCTGCAGCGATTGCGCTGAAGCAAAAAGACCAGCTTGATTTCCTGTTGCCGACTCCCTGCTTGAACTACGGCTACCCGGATATTTCCTACCCCGACTCTGGCTCGTCCAATGTCTATGCTGTTATCTCCAGTCCTGAACCCGGCCTGTTTGACTATGAACTGCTCACTCCGGACCAGTCTGCGTGGTCTAAGGTCGGTGATTTCATAACCCAGCCTCAGCCCCGCGGTCCGGTCCCGGTTTGTGGCGAGCACAAGCATGACACATCATCATCATCATCATCATCATCTCTCCTCCAGCACCTCTCATCATCATCATCCTCATATATCTCCCCCAGCACCCCTCATCATCCTCATATCTCCCCCAGCATCCTTCATCATCATCATCATCATCATCATCATCATCATCATCATCATCATCATCATCATCATCATCATCATCATCATCATCATCATCATCATCATCATCATCCTCATATCTCCCCCAGAACCCCTCACTATAAACCTTTGCGATACTCCCCATCTACCTCTCATACCCCCATCTCTCCCCCTTACCCACACACATAATTCTCCCCCTCACATCAAACACACAACACCCCCCTGCACACTACACACATCCAACCCCCCCTGCACCTCACATCCTTCTCCCCCCTGCACCTCACATCCCTCTCCCCCCCTGCACCTCACATCATTCTCCCCCCCTGCACCTCAGATCATTCTCCCCCCCCTGCACCTCTGATCACTCTCCCCCCCTACACCTCTCATCACTCTCCCCCCTACACCTCACATAACTCTCCCCCCCTGCACCTCACATCCCTCTCCCCACTGCACCTCCCATCACTCTCCCCCTGCACCTCCCATCACTCTCACTCCTGCAGCTCCCATCACTCTCCCCCCCTGCATCTCCCATCATTCTCCCCCATGCACCTCACATCATTCTCCCCCCTGCACCTCATATCACCCTCCCCCCTGCACCTCACATCACTCTACCCCCCACTTGCACCTCCCATCCCTCTCCCCCCTGCACCTACCATCCCTCTCCCCCCTGCACCTCCCATACCTCTCCACCCCTGCACCTCCCATCCCTTTCCCCCCTGCACCTCCCATCCCTCTCCCCCCTGCTCCTCCCATCACTCTCACCCCCATGCACCTCACATAATTCTACCCCTGCATCTCACATCATTCTCCCCCCTGCACCTCACATCTCGCCCCCCCTTGAATCACACATCTCTTCCCTGCACCTCCAATCACCCCCCTGCACCTCCAATGACCCTCCCCTGCACCTCCAATACCCCCCTGCACATCCAATCCCCCCTGCACATCCAATCCCCCCCTGCACCTCCAATCCCCCCCTGCACCTCCAATCACTCCCTCTGCACCTCCAATCATCCCCTCTGCACCTCCAATCACCCCCTCTGCACCTCCAATCACCCCCTCTGCACCTCCAATCCCCCCTGCACCTCCAATCCCCCCCTACACCTCCAATCACCCTCCCCTGCACCTCCAATCACCCTCCCCTGCACCTCCAATCACCCTCCCCTGCACCTCCAATCACCCTCCTCTGCACCTCCAATCACCCTCCCCTTCACCTCCAATCACCCTCCCCTACACCTCCAATCACCCTCCCCTGCACCTCCAATCACCCTCCCCTGCACCTCCAATGACCCCTGCCCTGCACCTCCAATGACCCCCACCCTGCACCTCCAATGACCCCCACCCTGCACCTCCAATGACCCCCCCTGCACCTCCAATGACCCCCCCTGCACCTCCAATGACACCCTCCTGCACCTCGGTTTGCTGCGGTGGAGGCGGCAGAGAAGGCAGGACTGCACGCAAGTGCGCGCTCTAGCAGGCAGCAGGCACGGAAGTGCCTCACTTCTATAGCACGCTTCTGCCCTGCAATTGTCTGAGAGGGCTCGTCAGGAAGTTGGGAGAGCGGGCTCATCGGGGAGGGGGGAGAGTGGGCTCATTGGGGAGGGGGGAGAGTGGGCCCATCGGGGAGGGGGGAGAGCGGGCTCATCAGGGAGGGGGGCCTCATGGGGGAACGGGAGAGGGGACTCGTGGGGGAACCGGAGAGCGAACTCGGGAGGGAGGGGAGAGCGGAAAGCCACCGCGGGCCGCACAGTGAGTACAGGCGGGCCGCATGCGGCCCGCGGGCCGCGTGTTGTGCAGGCCTGGCATAAAGTGATGTGCAGCAAGTAACAGGTGGGATGTGGATGTGACCATCTTCAATTATGTAAACACCTGGTGCATCAACTAATTTGCTGGTAACATCAGCTGTTCTGGTGTTACCTGATCCATATTCTCACCTACAGTAGTTAACATACTATAACTAAGTCCTGGAAGAGAACATCAAAGATGGTATAGCCAGTTGTAAGCTTCCTGTAGAAGAAAAAGGGAAATATAATGTTGTATAAAACATTTTATGGTAGCCTACCATACTACCAGGACAAAAAACGTAATTTTTACGGGATTCCTGTCATCACCAATGTGATGGGAGCAGTAGATTGCACACACATAGCTCTTGCTCATCCCAGAGAGAGAGAAGTGAAATTCTATAATACAGATATAGGAAGACTTAGGGCCTTATACAGTAAGCGTTCATACTGTAAGCCACTTATCGACCACTTATCGGCCAAAATGCCTACTCCAATTCAGTCAGCGTTTATAAGTAGATAAGCGTTTGGGAGAGGGAGTGGCTCAGTGGGAGAGGGAGTGGCTCAGTGGGAGAGTGTCATGAGAGAGAGGATTTGGCCCGGGATAAAAGGGGTTACACCCCATTTGGCCACCCTCTACTCTCACCTGGGAAGCAAGGGGTTAACTGTACTGGGGTCCAGTAATGTGTTTTTGCCTTGCTTCAGCCATCCAACTGTTTATTCCCCTGTATAAATGTATTGTTTCTGTGCCAGTGTCTGCACTACACACACACTGGGGCTTATGGTGTTAATGAGCTACAGTTTAGGAAAATACAAATATGTGTGGTGTCTTTTCAGAAATATCTGGGCTTCAAAAGGCTTGGTTGAAGTTGGGTGTGAAAAGTACAGAGGGGGTTTAGTGTACAGTATGTTAATACCTAATTGGCAGACCAAGGGTATATTGCTGGTGGAGACAGCTAGGCCCATGTCTGGAGCATTGGGTGTGAAATCTAGCACCTGTCACAAATGTTCTCTACACACGAGTCCCTGCTTCAAAGGATTTATTGACCAGGGGTTATGGGGACCAGGGGTGCGGTCACCCAAGGAGATATCAGAATGAGTGACCTTATTAAATATAAGAATATTATGAGATGTCCTCGGCTGAACGTGCTAAAAGTTACATATGTGCATTCGTGGGACTGATTCGCACATAAGGATTACAGACACATGATGTCTAGCAGGTACTAAGAGACAGATATTAATATCTCTCTTAATTTTAATATTACACAGTAAAATTTAGTCTTATTGGGAGCGTCATGCATGCCGGAATGTATTAATTAATATCTCGCGTGCCAGTAAGTACTACTGAACTGAAGTTGGGAAGTTATTTAGATAGGAAAAGCAGTTTTTAAACGTCCTTGGGTGGGAGGAGTTTTACTCTGGGGAAAACTGTCAACCTCACCACTGATTTATGAGAGGGGCTGGGTTTAGGTTGTCACTTTATCTCCCTGTGCCTCAGGCACCAAAAACATAGATTGTAAGCTCCACAGGGCAGGGACCTGTGCCTGCAAAATGTCTCTGTAAAGCGCTGCGTACAACTAGCAGCGCTATACAAGAACATGCTATTATTATTATATTATTATTATAAGTGGGCAATAAATGCCTGAATCACCAAAAAACCTTTTGAACCAAATCAAATCGCTGACTGAGCGGTGATAAGCTACTTATCAACGCTTTTCGGAATATTACTAAACACGAGCAATTCTAGTAGACGCGAGTAGGTTATTGCCGCCTATCGTGGCCCCAGAATGGTGATTCTAATGGCCCCTAACACCTTAATCACCTTAGCGGTTAAAAACCACTATAGTCATTAAGGGGTTAACCCAGCCTGATCCGCTACCCAAACGGGAGGACAAAGCACCCATCCCAGACCCACTATACCCACCCTGTACCCATTGAGTAGTATAGTGGTACATCATACCCATATAATAATATGGGCATGATAAGCCACTATAGCACTCAATAGGCACTCTAATCAAAATAAATTAATGCTCCAAACACACAATAATAAAACATTACAAAACTAAAAAAAAAACACATTTCACTAAATAAAAACACTAGCCAGCTAATCCAATTCATACAAGCAATAACCAGATAAACAATGAATTAATTAAACCATTAACCAATCAAAGCAATTAATAAAACAAGGAATTATTTCAAACTGTAACCAATCAAACCAATGAATTATTAAAACAACTCGGAATTAATTGTAACAGTAACCAATCAAAACAATTAATACAACAGCAATTAATTAATTGAAACATTAACCTACAAAGAAATTAATTATTCAAAAATATCTGAAACACAACCATTAAACGCATTAGCCAACACAAGACATCATTAATTAAATTTGAAAATCAATCGCCAACATATTATTTAAATACAGTAAAGCAGCAAAATACCAAACAATGCCATCCACATAATAAACTGACATCGCAAAAATCAACATGAATACAAAGCAAGAAATGCCAAAAAATGATTGTCCTAATAATGTATTGATCTGTACCCTAAAGTAGTTCAGATTAATACATTATCAGTCAATGTGCAAAAAATAAAAATACACATCCAATGTTAAAACCTGTAAAAAAAATACATTTACAAACATACCATATTTTACTTACCATTAGAAGCGCTGGCTCTCCGACTCCCGGGGAAACAGGAAGCTCGCGTACCAGGAAGACCCGGATCAGTTACCAAATCTTCTTCTACCTTTAATCAGCTTATTCTATCTTCATCTGTCATTATTGCTGTTTCTTCTTTATCTTCTATCATTATTAGGACAATATATTTTGGGCATTTCTTGCTATGTATTGATGTTGATTTTTGCGATGTCAGTTTATTATGTGGATGTAATTGTTTGGTATTTTGCTGCTTTATTTAAATAAATTGTTGGCGATTGATTTTCGTTTAAAATTAATGATGTGTTGTCTAATACTTTGGTTGTGTTTCAGATTTTTTTTACTAATTAATTTCTTTGTAGGTTAATGTTTCAATTAATTCATTGCTGTTGTATTAATTAATTGGTTTGGTTACAGGTACAATTAATTAATTGCTGTTGTATTAATTAATTGTTCTGATTGGTTACTGGTTTAATTAATTCATTTTTTATCTGGGTATTGCTTGAATTAATTGCGTTAGCTGGCTATTGTTTTTATTTAGTGAATTGTGTTTTTTTGGAGTTTTGTAATGTTTTATTGTGTGTTTTGAGCATTAATGTATTTTGGTTAGGGTGACCATTGAGTGCTATAGAGGCTTATCATGCCCATATTATTATATGGGTATGATGTACCACTATACTACTCAATGGATATAGTGGATCTGGGGTGGGTGGTTAGGCCTCCCGGGTGGGTAGCGGGGCAGGGTGGGTTAACCCCTTAATTACTATAGCGGTTATTAACCGCTAAGGTGATTAAGGGGTTAGGGGCCATTAGATTGTATTTATTATGTATGTATGCTTTCTGGCAATGGAGGACAGGGACCTGCAGTATCGTGATGAGGACATCCATCATATTGCTATGGTAGAACTGTATTTATTTACTTTATTTATGCTGGTTAATGTGTTTAAGAATGGGTAAATAATCTATTATCCATATCTGGATAATAGATATTTTGCTCATTACTGTACTGTATGTGTTGGTGGGGGGGGGATAGATTGAAATGTAGGCCATGTTTTATTTCTTGACATACAGGGTCTGCGGGGACCTATGGAGCCCACCTGAGGACCCCCGGACGCCCACGGGTACTACCTGTGGACCCACAAGTGACACCCGCGGGGCCCACCCGGAGACCTCCATATACCTGTGGGCACCCCCCCCTGGTGCACTGTGGGGTCTGCGGACACCCATCGGGCCCACCATAGGCCTGGGGTATTAAGCCTGTATGTTAAAAAAGAAATAATGGTTTTACATTATGGGGGGCATGGGGGAGGTATATTGATGCTTAGAAAATGTTTTTTAATATACATTTAATTCCTAGTGTAGAGGTGCAGGGGTTCTCCGGAGTAGAACTGCATTGGTTTTATGTCCCGCGTCACGTGATCGGGACATTTCCATGCATAGGAGATACCGGCACCCCATAAAGGGGATGGTATCTCGGGTAGCAGGGTGTCCCCGGACCTCAAACCAATGCGGTTAAGCTCTGGAGACCCCCTGCTCATCAACACTAGGAATTAAATGTATATTAAAAAACATTATTTTTGGACGAGATTTGCGCAGGGAGAGGCGTTTCTCAGAGCAGCTTTCTCTGCAGCAGAAATGAATCGCCGGGTAAGGCCTTTTCAGAGGGTCGATCCTATCGCTGACAGCAACTCGCTTGTTTTGGGAATTTTGTTATGACAGGTAATGAAGGCTTTCTGAATACCGTGATTGCAAGGCTCCAAAAACTGTGATTTAAATGGGCCGGCAATATTTTTTTGAACCGTTACTGCATAGGCCCCTTAATGTCCTTAGTGCAGCCATAAGGACTGTAATTCTGGCTACAACTGCTCTAAAAAATATTTTCCCTTCTTTCAATGTGAATGTGGTTGTTTTCTTTCTAGGGTCCTATTACAATACCCATATTCTGTTTCACTCTTTAGTAAAACGTCGTTTTGAGGAGGGGAGATATGGAGATGGATGGCTATTGGGCATGTGAAGAAACCCCTATAATTAGAATATATATACAATTTTAAATAAAATATTAATGTTTTAAAAAATGTGGGAGTTACAAATGATATGGTTGTGGACTTCTTGGCTTCTTGACCCCCTACCAAATCCTCAGACCTCAGCACAGCTAAGATAAAATTAGGCACAAATCTACACGCTCTGTCATTCAGCGGAAATTAGAGAGTTGAAAAGTCACTTTATGTTATTAGATAAATCTGATGGTGAGCTACACTATAACCCTGGAAAATCAATATAAACAGTATAATAGCTTGTTGCATTCTTCACAAGGAACATAGATCCAGATTATCCAGAGTTGCCACAACCTGGAATGGGAAATATGGTGGGTGTGGAAGTCAAGTTCAGAATAGGCTTATAGCAAACATTTTTGCATATAAGTATGTGTGTGAAAGTCTACAGTATTACATTATAGAAACAAGTACTACTATAGAGTTTGTTTTTAAGATTTATTACTGAATACTGAGAAAGCACACAGTGTTCAACATTGCATTGAAATTTCAAACATACAGTACCTGCAACATGTAACATTGTAAGTAAAAAAACAAAATCTACACTATATTTTCCTCTTTCTTCTTCAGAAAGCTTAGGGCTGGCTAGACCATCTTTGAAGTTCTCTTCCATGACTTAGTTGTTGTTGGTTAACTGGGGGAGTAGGTGGAGAATGTGACACTAGAAACAGCTGATGTTGCAAGCAAATAATGTGTACCATTTCAACTTTTCTTTAATACTTCCATTCTTCCTACAGTATTTATCCTTAAAAATGAAACAATGTTCAGTTTATTTTATAAGATGTTTTATTACTGATTTATATAACAAAACATCTATTTCCTTTTTTTCTTCAGGTGATACATTTTTGAAGGAGGCAAGGAAAAATGTGTCAATTAAAATATACTCATTTTCAATCAGCAATATTGTTTTAGACAGTAAAACTGAAAATTAATCACATGAGACTGTCAGTTCATAACTAATTTACTATTCAACACATTCTTTAACACATTCAGCACACACACACACACACACACACACACACACACACACACACACACACACACACACACACACACACACACACACACACACACACACACACACACACACACACACACACACACACACATAATGATATTCAATGATTTAGCAAAGACAAATTAGTTTTCACTTAAGGAAGGTAAATTGACATGAATGCAATTTGACAGCATTGGCAGGTTTAGGTGTCTTTTTATATATTGAAAAAAGAAAACAACCAGCGCATCAAAATTATACAGTATTATCAACACTATATAAAAGTGAACAGTGACACAATATATATAACTGGAGGAGGTGATACCAGTGTACTACCTGTCCCTGATTCCAATACTGCCGTTTAGGTCCACGACCCCACCACAGTCGAAATTGAAGAATTGGCACAGATGACCTAGGCGCAAAAGAAACAAACCAGGAAAAAATGTTATAAAAAATTAGTGTATCCCACACTATAAATTGAAGATGGAGGAACAGCTGATTTGAGTCTCCAGTGAAACAAAACTCGTCTCTTTTGTTATATAAAAGAGAAATAATTAGCACCACCAGTGAACTAGTGAATAATTCAAATAAATTATAATAAAAATGTTTATATATGCTCAAATATGTGATAATTGTTAGTCCCCCCCAAAAAAACTTATACTTGCATTCTATATATGGGATAGTGTATCATAAAATAATGTTATAATGTGAACAGTGTAAAACAAACTAAAATAAACTCTAATTACATGTTACAAAAAATGATAATATATAAGAAAAATAGATATGTTAAATCCAAAAATACATGTGAAAAGAAAGTCCAAACCCTAAATTGAGTCCTGATGGATAGATCAAAACCAAAAGTACAAAGTCCAGGGGTCCAAGGCTGCTCTCAGATGGAAAAACCACTTCCAATGGGGATTCTATGGAAACAAAAAGAAAACAGAGAGCGCACTCCCCATAGCGTAATATTATACATTTAATAACAAATAGGGAAAAGGAGAGGGATTAAAAACACTCACAAAATTAGTATAAAAACACGCAATTTGTGAAATTAATCACCACCACGAGGCAAGCACCGTCCTGGATCATGTAGACAGTCCAAAGGAATAACAACCGGTTACCAGGAACAGTTCATCCTCCATTAGTTGCCGCAGAAGATGTTCCATATAACTGCTTTCAGTTAGCATACGAGCTGCCCTCATTGAAACAACATGCGTGCTCCGGCCGTAAAGCGGACGGTGCTTGCCTCGTGGTGGTGATTATTATCACAAATTGCATGTTTTTATACTAATTTTGTTGTTTTAATCCCTCTCCTTTTCCCTATTTGTAATTAAATGTACAATATTACGCTATGGGGCGTGCGCTCTCTGTTTTCTTTTTGTTTATATATATATATATATATATATATATAGTATATATATATATATATATATATATATATATATATATAGATATATATATATATCTATATATATATATATATATATATATATATATATATATATATATATAATGGAAATATAACTGTATGCTCATTTGCATGTCTTAGGCAGGTCTGCAACCCCGCTTTTCACCATTATCACCC